>NC_025998.2:43099702-43207233 GCF_000442705.2 Elaeis guineensis
TTAATTTTAGCATTTAAGGATACTAGGCATTGCATGTCTAATTTGGCTAAGTCATTCAAATCTACCATATAAACATTGCCATGCCTATGTCCTATAAATTTAATGCCATCGTTAATAGGACTAGTCACAATGCAAACAGATGATTCAAAAACTACTTTATACCCTTTATCACAGAATTGACTAATGCTAAGTAAGTTATGCTTTAAACCTTTAACTAATAAAACATTCTCAATGTAATTGGAGGAAGTGATACCAATGTTACCTATCCCGATGATCTTTCCTTTGCCATTATCTCCAAAGGTGACCATCCCTCCATCCTTAGCATCAAGCGTGATGAATTATGATTCATCACCAGTCATGTGTCTCGAGCATCCACTGTCAAGATACCATTTCCTGTTTCCTTCTTGGGATGCTAGACACACCTGCAAGCAAAGGTCAAGTTTCTGTCTTAGGTACCCAAGCTTTCTTGGGTCCTTTTAGGTTAGTCAAAATGGTTCCTTTTGGAACCCATATTTTCTTTGTGTTTGCATATTTGTTAATAAGACATGTGTATGATTTATGTCCTATTCTTCCACATTTGAAACAAGTAATATTTGTAGACTTGTTACTTGAATAATTTACATAAATATCCTTCAGAAATTTTTGTTTCTTCAGAGGTTTATAGCCAAGTCCAGCCTTTTCATATATAGCTTTCTGATTATCAAGGATCATATTTAGTTTGTTTGAACTTAAGGTGAACTTATCTACTATAGGTTTCAGCTTGTTAATTTCATTCTTTAAGTTTTGATTTTCTTGAATCAAGGTGGATTTTTCAATTGAAAGATTTTCAGCTTGTTTCACTAAAGACTGATTTTTCAATTTCAGTTCTTTGTTTTTCTTCCCTAGTTTCTTTAATTCATCAATTGAATCATAGAATGCTTCATGCAATTCTTCAAAAGTAAATTCACTAGTGAATTCAGAAGTTACCTCATTTTCGTGTGCCATCAGGCACAGGTTGGCTTGTTCTGTTGAGGTTTCCTCGTCGGAGCTTGAGTCATCACTCGCACTCCAAGTTGCCATCATTGCTTTCTTTTTGAACTTTTTGGGACCTTTCTTCAGTTGTGGACATTCGGATCTGAAATGTCCCGGCTTCTTGCACTCGTAGCATATAAGGGGTTGATCTTTCTCTTTTTCTTTGCTTTGTTCCCCTTTTGTGAACTTCTTTCTCATCCCCTGTTTCTTTTTCTTAGAAACTTCTTAAATTTCTGGGTGATGAGTGCCATCTCTTCATCCTGTTCTTCATCTTCAGTGTCATCCGTTTCATAATCAGGCGAAGTTATGGATTTGAGGGCAATGGTTCTTTTCTTTTTGACTTCATCCTCTTGATGTTGCTTCATGTTAAGTTCATGAGTCATCAAGGATCCAAGAAGCTCTTCTAGAGGTAGAGTGTTCAAGTCCTTTGCTTCTTGGATGGCAGTCACCTTGGCTTCCCAAGTTCTAGGCAATGACCTGAGAATCTTCCTTACAAGCTCACTATTAGTATAAGATTTGCCAAGACTCTTCAAACCATTGATTATATCAGTAAAATGAGTAAACATAGCAGTTATGGACTCATCATGCTCTATTTTGAACAATTCATATTTATGCACTAGCATGTTTATTTTAGTCTCTTTTACTTGATTTGTTCCCTCATGGGTTACTTCTAACCTATCCCATATTTCTTTAGCAGATGCACAAGTAGAAATGCGATTAAATTCATTGCATCTAGTGCACAATAAAGAATATTCATAGCTCTGGCATTTAATTGTGCCAATTTCTTATCAACCTCATCCTATTCTTTCTCGGGTTTGGTTGACTCCTCATCATTTATAATCTTGGTGGGTGTGTGAGGACCGTTCACTATGATACTCCACATATCATAGTCGAGTGCTTGTATGAATATCTTCATCCGAGCTTTCCAATAGGTGTAATTAGACCCATTGAAAAGTGGAGGTCGGTTTGTAGATTGTCCCTCGGCTAGAGAAGTACCGACATGGGTTGCCATAGATCTTTGGCTCTTTGATTGTTAGATCAAAGAAGAGCTAGAGCACCGGGCTCTGATACCACTTGTTGCCCAGCTATGCAACCCAAGAGGGGGGGGTGAATTGGGTTTCTAAAAATTTTAGGCTTAATTAATTACTTATGATGAATGAGAACAAAAACTTTAATTCAAGATTAATTACCTAAAACAAGAATGCAAGGATATAATAAAGAAATAAAGAGAAACAAGAAAGCACACCACAAACACAAGGATTTATAGTGGTTCGGTGCCAACCTTGCACCTACATCCACTCCCCAAGCTCCTACTTGGGAATTTCAATCCACTATGCTTGTATTCAACCCGAATACAAAAGTCGAAAACTCCGACACTAGCTATCCCAAGCTAGTCTACTTGTTTCCCGGGTACAAGCTAACCCAAAACACTCTGATTTCAGGTTCGGATCAACCTTTCCTTGTTTTGAAAACCCTCCAAAAATAAGAACAAATACTCACAAAGAGTAAAATAGCTTAGAGCACAAATTAATACAATAACAGCTTCTTAAATGAGAGAATATAACAATAAAAACACTTTACTCAAATGAAGAATCCCCTTTTTGGATTTTCTCAAGGTGGATGAACGCTTGAATGAACGCTTGAGAAGAAGATGAACTTTGATTGAAAACTTCTTGAAGGTTTTGAAAGATCTCTGGATCAAGGTTGAACAATAGGCTTGAAAAATCTCTCTTTGAATGCTCTTGCTTTTCTCTTTCACAATCTCTCTTGTATATTGTGGATCCTCTCTCTTTTTCTTTTGGGTATTTCGTTGATCTCAGGCTTTCTCGTGTAGATTTTGGATCCTTTTGTATATATATATATATTTTTTTTTGTCTCTCCAATTTCTTTCACCATTTGAAACCTTTTATAGCCTTAAGAAACAAGAGAAAATATTTTAGGCAGATAAAGAGCCGTTAGAGCAATTTTAGGAAGCATAAAAGGCAATTAAAACGGGCAAAAAAATAGCCGTTGCTGATATTTTCCATCGCAGGGGTCGACTCATGAGTCGACTCATGCTTCAGGGGTCGACTCATGAGTCGACCTCTGTTGCAAAGACCAGAGATTCAGTTTCTGTATTTTCTTGGCTCAAAATAGCAGAAGTCGACTCATGAGTCGACTCATGCCTTGTGGGTCGACTCATGAGTCGACTCACAGGTCGTGCCAAGCCAGAAAACTAGCGTGCCAAGGGGAATTTTTGCGTGCCAATCAGCTCATAGTGCTATGAGTTGACTCATGCACTTCAAACATGCATAACTTTCAAAATACAAGTCTAAAATCAATAAAATTTTCACCATTGGATCACAAATCTTTTGTTCTACCAAATAATACTATCAAATCAGAGTTTTGATAAAATTATAATTTTGCCCCTGAAGAGCATAAAGACTTTTTCAATTTAAAATATTTGTATCCCTTCAATCTGCTTTGTAATCATCAAAATCAATCTAGGAGCAACAGTTTATACCAGGAAGCATTCCGTGCTGGACTCCGGCTTCTGCTTCCTTCCTTTGTCGTTGCCCTCTTCCGTTTCTTAGACATCTCCTTGGCTTCTGTGGCCCCGAATTCTTTTAGGTTTTTGATAGAATTTCTCTCCCTCTGCCACGCAGTCGAGGTCCAACCGTCCCTCTCCTTGTTTAGGCACTTCTATACCTTCAAACGTCATCCTTCGATGAAGGACTGGTGGTACTTCTCTCACCAATTCGGCAAGAAGGGGTTGCTGAAAGGCGCCCCTTCTTCGATCCACAATTAGAAGGAGAAATACCTCTTCGTCCACTGCCCGACCCTGAGACTGGGCCTGCCCCCTTGAGGCTCTCTGAGGGATTCTGTCCGCCGGGCTCCCATCCTGGGGGAGGACGACCTCCAGGCCGCCCAGAAGTTTCTAGCTTATTCCACTTTTTCCCTTCCCAATCTTCTGAGGGAGCAGTTTCTTTTCGACATCGGCCTGAGTCCCCAGGATCCAGCGAGTATTCATCTTTTACCTTATCTTCTCTTTTCATGCCTTTCTTCTCTTCTTCTCTTTACCTCTTCTTCCTTCTCTCTCTCTTTCTTCTTTTTCTTTTTTCTTTTTTTTTTTTTTTTCGATCTCTGACTCTTGATTGATTGGTTTGCTTCTTTTTCTTCTTTCCTTTTCTCTCTCTCTTTTTTTTTTTTTTTTTTTAGGAATGGACGCTGAAGCAGCGCGGATGCTAGCCAGGGGCCTTCGGACCTACAAGAGAAAGGGCGCTGCGACCTCCGGATCGGTGAAGAAGGCCAGGGCGGAGGAGTCGAGCTTACCTGCACCCGTCCAGGTGGCCCCGACCATCGACATTCCCTCGGATGCCAAGTTAATGGCTCCCCGGGCCTCCTCGAGGAGTCCACCGACTGGGGCCCCCATTTCGGAGTCTCCATGTGAAGGGGATCATGGAGTATAGCCGGAGGAAGGTGAACTTCGCAAAGAAACTCGAGGAATGCAAGAAGAGTGCCAGCGATCGAATTTGGGCCCAGGCTGCCAGGATCAGCGCCCTCAAGGTGGAACTGTCAGCTGCGAAGGGGAAGATCGGCCAGCTGGAAGGAAATTCGTCCCGGCTCTTGGCCCGAGTCGATGATGACCAGAGGTGGTCGCAGAAGGTCTCCGACCTTCAGCAGCAGCTTCAGGACGTCAAGGTGAGCCACGACGTGCAACGGGCCAGCTGGCGCAGGCAGGTGGAAGAATACAAAGGGAGATTCAGGACGGCGGCCGACGAAGTCGTCCGTCTCCAGAGGCAGCTAGCTAACAAGGCACAGCTTACTTCCGCCCAAGATTCTGAAGAGCTCCAAGCCCTAAGAGGCACCGTTGAGGGGATTTCTGTCTCCCTCGGGGAAAAGACAGTCGAGCTGCAACAAGTGAAGATCCAACTGGCACTCGAGCGGCGGGCCATCGCGGACGCGGAGGCGGAGTCCGAGGTCTTAAGGAAGAGGCGTCGAGAGGTGGAAGTCGAGAGCCAGCAACTTCGTCGGGCGCTCCAGGATGCGCTGCAGAAAAGGGGAGAGCTAGAAGAAGAGATTGAGAATCTGAGGCAGTCCTGGTTAAGGGACGGAGTAGATAATTCTAGGTCGGAGGGAGCAGGGCCTCCTTAGAGCTCTTTTCATCTTTCTGTCTTGTCATGTATTTACTTCCTTTTTGTCATTTTGCCTTTCTTTCTTTGGCCTTCCTAGCTTTGTAGTGTGTATATCGAAAATGGAATGAAAAGGGCATTTTGTGTTACCTCGTTCGTGCGTTGCACTAAATCGCCGTCTGCCGAACTTTTCTTGTCGTTTGACTTGTCTGATGTAGACATTGTTAGGGGGTGCCCGGTCATCGATGCGTTAGCTCGCCCTTCTCGTCGTACATGGCTGCGAGCCTGAGCTTGGCCGTCCGGGCTCCGCATTATTTCGGAGATGTCGTTGTCTTCCTAACCGATGTCGAAAGTCTTTTTAGCGGTCGGAGGTGTTTGGTAGGAACTCTCCGTTTCAGTTGGGACGAAGTCCTTTAGGTCTTTTGGTGTGGTTCATCCCTCATCCGTTCCCGCCGTAGTTCGTCATCCTTCCTTTTTGGTTTTCCTCCTCTTCTCGGAGTGAAGGCCTTCCCCCGCTTTTCGTGGGGTTGCATAGGAGCGAGGAGGTGCCAATGAGGGGCTTTTTCTTTTCACCCGATCTTGTTGGGCGGCCGGGCTTCACCACCACCAGCTCTTGCTGCAGATGTCGTGGGTGGAACCCGGCTCCCGTAGGAGTCCGGGTGGAATCTTCCTTGGCATCTTGGATGGAGCCCGACTCCCGCAGGAGTCTGGGTGAAGTCTTCCTTGGCGTCGTGGACGAAACCCGGCTCCCGTAGGAGTCTGGGCGGAGTCTTCCTTGGCGTCGCGGACGGAATCCAGCTCCCGTAGGAGTCTGGGTGAAGTCTTCCTTGGCATCACGGATGGAATCCGGCTCCCATAGGAGTCCGGGTGAAGTCTTCCTTGGCGTCGTGGATGAAATCCGGCTCCCGTAGGAGTCCGGACGGAGTCTTCCTTGGCGTCGCGGACGGAACCTGGCTCCCGTAGGAGTCCGGGCCTTCCACTTTGCTCGAGCTAGGGCGAGGTTCTCCTCCCGTTCCCGGCTTGGCTGTGGGGGCGCGTTAGGGCACTGTAAGGCCTCTCCCCCCATCCGATCTAAAAGAACCGGGCCTTCGACTTAGCTCATGTCAGGACGAGGTTCTCCTCCTGTTCCTGACATGGCTGTGGGGGCACATTAGGGCGTTGTAAGGCCTCTCCTCCCATCCGGTCTAAAAGAATCGGGCCTTCGACTTTGCTCATGTCAGGGCGAGATTCTCCTCCTGTTTCGGACATGGCTGTGGGGGCACATTAGGGCGTTGTGAGGCCTCTCCCCCCATCCGGTCTAAAAGAATCGGGCCTTTGACTTTGCTCATGTCAGGACGAGGTTCTCCTCCTGTTCCTGACATGACTGTGGGGGCACATTAGGGTGTTGTAAGGCCTCTCCCCCCATCCGGTCTAAAAGAACTGGGTCTTTGACTTTGCTCATGTCAGGACGTGGTTCTCCTCCTGTTCCTGACATGACTGTGGGGGCACATCAGGGCGTTGTCAGGCCTCTCCCCCCATCCGATTTTGAGATAGTCGGACTTTCATTTTGGGTATGCTTGGGCGGGGTTCTCCCCCGTTCCCAACATAACTTTATTTTTGGAGGGGTCATATCCAGTCATAATAAATTCACGCCAGATGGAAAGAGTACATTAAGTAGAAAGAAATTTAGATTCAAGGTGAAATCGTAAGTGATACATTTACAGGTTTTTCGAGCTCCACGATCGCGGGTGGCCCGCTCCTCCTTGAGGCCCTCCGGTGATGGAGTCGATGGTCCCAATGGGAGGCCGGTCCCCAGGTTGCTCCTCCCTTCTTGGCGGTTCAGGCTGCGGAAGGGCTCTCGACCGGTCTCCTCTACCCTCAGGCTTGCGGCGGATGAACCTGTCGAGTCGACCTCGCCGAATGAGCTCCTCGATCTCATCCTGGAGCTGGATGCATTCCTCTGTGTCGTGGCTGTGGTCGCGGTGGTAGAGGCAGAATTTGTTGGGGTTGCACTTTCCGAGGTGTGTGCGCATCCTCTCCGGCCTAGGGAGCTGCTCCCTGACCTCCATCAACACCTGGGCCTTCAAGGCGTTGAGGGGGGCGTAGTTGCGGAATCTCCCTGGTGGAGAACCCCGCCGAACCCCACGATCCGGACTTCTCTGCCTGCGCGCCCGGGGTGGAGTATGGGTGTGCTTATGCCCGGGAGGGGATCGAGAGTGCAGCCGGGCTTCCTTTGGCCTTTTTTCAATTGTGGGCTTACTCGAGTCTCCCGCTTGCCGCTCTCTCGCCGTCTCTTCATCCTTCATTTTGAAGGCTTCTTCTGTTCGGGCGTATCCTTCAGCCTGAGCCAGCAAATCAGCAAAATCCCTGGGATACTTCTTCTCCAGGGAGAACAAAAGGTCATTCTTCTGAAGGCCACCTTTCAGGGCGGCCATGGCGACTAATTGGTCCAAGTTTCGGACCTCCAGCACCGCGATGTTGAAGCGGTTGATGTAGGCCCGTATGGACTCCCCTTCCCTCTGCTTGATGTTGATGAGGGACTCCGAACCCTTCCGGGGGTGCCGACTGCTGACAAAATGGGCCACAAATTGGTGGCTCATTTGGTCGAAGGAAAAGATGGTACCCAATTTTAAAGTCGAGGACCAGTTCCTCGCCGCTCCCTTCAAGGTAGACGGAAAAGCCCGGCACAAGATGGCATCAGGAGCACCGTGAAGCAGCATCATCATTCGGAAGGCCTCCAGATGATCAACCGGGTCCGAAGTCCCGTCGTAGCTTTCGAACTGGGGAAGCTTGAAGTTTGGCGGGATCGATTCCTGCATGATCAGTTGGGAGAAGGGAGGGTCAGTACAAATATCCTCACCATAAGCGGGGGGCGCATGGCGGAGTTCTTCAATCCGCCGGTTCATCTCCTGGAGCCTCCGATCCAGGAAATTCTCTCGACTTCGAGTCTCGAGGGTCCTCTGACAGAACGGGGGCAGGGATCTTCCAGGGGTGGAGTCGTGATCCGATTGAGGGCTCTCTACCCTCGGATTTGTTTTCTCAGGAAGGACGGGGCGGCTGGCCCAGGTGGCCCGCCCCGCCACCGGGTTCTGGCATTCCGGGGATGCCCTTTCCGGGTGCGCCGACGCCTGCGGCTGCTGCTGCTGCATTGCTTGCACAGCTTCGACGAGGCCTCTGACCTGCTGTGCCAGCAAGTCAAACTGCTCCATGCCGACCACCGTCGTCGGAGGAGGAGGAGGAGGAGGTTGAGAAACAGGAGGGGAGACCGGAGCCTGAGATCTGGCCACGGAGGCCGTGGACCGTCGCGTGGATGCCTTGCGTGGAGGCATCGAGTATGGATCCCGCGGGGGGAAACAAGGAGTGGGTGTCAGAGGAGACGATCGGAGGTGGCTCCGTTGAACGTTCCTTTAAGAACAAGGGTACTGCGAAGACACAGGATCCCTTCCTCTAGCGCCAATCCTGTTGGTGCAAAAATCCGCTTGCGCCAGTGAAGCTGGAGTTGGGGAAGTCGCGGTCGCCATCGGGACCTGCAAAGGAAGTTTAAACCGGAGGTGGGGTTGCTCCGGCAAGATCCTCCGACGCTCAAGTCAGTTCTCTGCCTCAACAAGAATGGAGCGCTCAAATAGAGAATTTAGAAGAGTTTTTAGATAAAAAGATGAGAGCTTATGGAATAACGTATCTGGGGTTTCTCTTTTATAGACGGAGGGGGCAGCAGATTGACAGCGACGCCTGTAACCGTCTGGCAGATGGCTGCCCAGAGTCAGGCGGAATTTGCTGCGAAGAGTAGTGGAGTAGACCCGTGGCTATTGCTATGGCCTGCCACGTGGAGCCTGTTGCAGGTAGTGGAGCGGCGTCCGTTGCCGCTAATTGCCAGGGAGTAGTGGAGTCACGTAGCACCCGTCGTAGGGAGTGGAGCAGAATCGTGGCCGTTATGTTGGCCTGCCAGGGAGTAGTGGAGCTGTGCGGAATCCGTTGTAGGAAGTGGAGCAGAGCTGCGGCTGTTACTGCGGCCTGTCAGGGAGTGATGGAGCTGTGCGGAATCCGTCACAGGAAGTGGAGCAGGATCGTGGCCGTTAAAACAGCCTGTCAGGGAGTGCAGATCCATCGACTGAAGCTCGGCAGTGGTCGGAGCTGGTGACGGAGTTTGGCTCCCATAGGAGTCCGGGCGGAGTCCTCTGCAACTAAAGTCAGGTGGAAAGTCCGGCTCCCGTGGGAGTCCGGACGGATCTTACCGGCAATCGGAGTCAGTGACGGAGCCCGGCTCTTGTGGGAGTCCGGACGGAGTCCCCCTTGCGGTTGAAGTTGTCGTCGGAGTCTGGCTCCCGTAGGAGTCTGGACGAAGTCTATCTGCAGTTGTCGGAGTCGAGGGTGAAGCCCGGCTCCCGTAGAAGCCCGGGCAGAGCCTTCCTGCAATTAAAGTCAAAGGCGAGGTCCAGCTCCCATAGGAGTCCGGACGGGGCTTACCAGCAGTTGATGTTGAGGATGGAGCCCGGCTCCAGTAGGAGTCCGGACGGAGTCAACTTGAGGTCGAAGTTGTCGGCGGAGTCTGGCTCCCGTAGGAGTCCGGACGAAGTCTGTCTGCAGCCATTGGAGTCGAGGGTGAAGCCCGGCTCCCGTAGGAGCCCGGGCAGAGCATTCCTGCAATTAAAGTCAAAGGCGAGGTCTGACTCCCGTAGGAGTCCGGACGGGGCTTACCAGTAGTTGATGTTGAGGATGGAGCCCGGCTCCAGTAGGAGTCCAGGCGGAGTCAACTTGAGGTCGAAGTTGTCGGCGGAGTCCGGCTCCCGTAGGAGTCCGGACAAATTCTGTCTGCAGCCGTTGGAGTCGAGAGTGAAGCCCGGCTCCCATAGGAGCCCGGGCAGAGCATTCCTGCAATTAAAGTCAAAGGCGAGGTCCGGCTCCCGTAGGAGTCCGGACGGGGCTTACCAGCAGTTGATGTTGAGGACGGAGCCCGGCTCCAGTAGGAGTCCGGGTGGAGTCAACTTGAGGTCGAAGTTGTCGGTGGAGTCCGGCTCCCGTAGGAGTCCGGACGAAGTCTGTCTGTAGTCGTTGGAGTCGAGGGTGAAGCCCGGCTCCCGTAGGAGGTCGGGCAGAGCATTCCTGCAATTAAAGTCAAAGGTGAGGTCCGGCTCCCGTAGGAGTCCGGACGGGGCTTACCAGCAGTTGATGTTGAGGACAGAGCCCGGCTCCAGTAGGAGTTCGGGCGGAGCTGTCATGTAGTCGATTCTGCTGAGGACTTCGGCTGTGGATATTTTATACCCAACAGACTTAATAAAAAAATTGATTAAATCTAATCAAAAGTTGAATTAGATTAAATCAGAATTTTTCTAGAACCAATACGATAGTTGTAGTTGGTCAAGTCTATGTTAATGATTGGATCAAGATGGACCTCAATCGTGTCTCAGTAGTTGAGTTTGAGTCTTTAGACAAACCAAATTGAAATTGATGAACCAATTAGTGTTTAAGATACGTTTGGCAATGTTGATCGATGATCATTAATTGAGAGTTACTCGCATAGATTGAGTCTATGATGAGTTAATAGCATATCTCTTCCACCGATCTTACTTATCTGGCCAATGTGATCAATTAGCTTTTGATTCGATTGCTCATGGGTTCGTGCTAACCCATGCTACATAGATTGATCAGTATGACTGATTTAGGTACCAGGATCAACTTGAATCTAGTCTTCTTTGATCTGACTTGGTAAAGTTAGTGAGAGGATTATGATTAGCTGGTCAACTTTTCTTCTTCTCTTAAATTATGTTAACCAAATTTTTTAAATTATTAAATCCTAAAAATGAGATAGTTATGGTGATGACTAAATCATAGCCTCCCATTAAGTTGAATGATAATGGGTCCATTAGTTTGATAATCATTAGAGACCCAAAGGCCTGGTGCTTATCGGCTATTGAAATTATCATTCATAATATAATGGCTTGGTCGAGTCTCTCTGATGGATGGTTAGGTTGGCTGACCAAAGTCATGCTTGATTATTCATTAGTTAGATTCTTAAGAATGGTCATGTTAATAGATAGACATAACCAAAACCTTACAGTGGAGGCCAAAGCCTACTGATTAGGTTCTTGGGGCAAAATTAATTACTAAAAATTGTTTGAAGAAATAATTGATAAGAACCTACCCATAGATGCACATGGGTGGGCCGGTCAAAGTTGGGCTCGTGTGCAGGCTGTGTAGATTCTAGTACCCATTAAGAAATTAGTGTAATTATTTAGATTGGAGGTAGAGGCTATTAATTTGTAAAATAATAGAAGAATCTTTAGACTAACATCCATATCTTTAGGCTTAACAATTCATATACTGATTAGGCTTTGATTTTCCTTTTGTGCAGTTATGGCCACCACCTTGTCACTCCGATCACTGTTGGACAGTGCAAAATTGACGGGATCTAATTTCGATAGCTGATATTGAAAACTGAAAATCATCTGAGAGCATGAGCGAATGTTGTATGTACTGATAGATCTGACACCTTAGGAGCCTGCCCAAATGCATGTGGTGCGATACAAGATACTTATCTGAAATGGCTCAACGATCATACCACAGTGCGTTGTATTATGCGGGCTGCGATGAACAATGAGTTCAGTTGCAAGTTCGAAGATGCTTAGTTAGAGGATATGCTTCAAGTGTTGAATGAGTCCTTCAGTACTCCTGATGATATTGAGCAACAAAAGACTAGTTGTACCATTTTCAACGTCTGGATGAGAGAAGGAGCATCGATCATATATTGTGCATGATCGAATAGATCGAGCATCTAAGCAAACTCGACTTTTCCTGGTATGAACAGCTTGGGAAAGATGTGATTCTGAATTTTCTGCCAAAATCCTATCTGCCTTTCTCAGTTATTATAGAATGATGAATCCTGTAGTCAACTATCATGATTTGCTAGAGTTGCTACAGACTTTTAAGAATGATCACTAGCTCCATAAGGAGATGGTGAATATAGTGGGAGGATCCTCGGTGGGGCGTTGTCCCTTTAAGAAAGGAAAGAAGAAAAACAAAAATAAAAAGGTGCAACGTGCTGGGGGTCAGATCAAGACTCTAAGTCTAAGTCCGACTAGAGTCAGGTAGAGTGCTTCTATTGTAAGAAGCAGAGTCATTGAAAAAAAAACTATCCTCAGTACATAGCTTTCCTTAACCCGAACAGGCCGAATAAGAAGAAGAAAGTGGTTGCTGGGCAAGGTAATTATATGATAGCACCTTGTAACTTCTCTATTTGTGATACTATGATCTGGATATTAGATATTGATAGTCTTATTAACATTTATAATTTATTGCAGAGACTTCAGGTCAGTAGGAGATTTGAGGATAGTGAGAGATTCCTGAACGTTGGAAATGGATGATTAGTTCTAGTTCTAGCTTTAGAAATTATCAAGCTTGTATTTAATTCTCATGTCATTGTTCTTAATAATTGTCACTTTTATTCTTCATTTCTATTAAATATAATATCTGTAGACCTTTTAGCCAAGAAAAATTATGAGATTTCAATAAAAAATAGTTCTTGTATTGTCATTTTGAATGGTGTTATTATGATGAATGGATAATTAAATAACGATATTTATATTGTATCATGACCTAGTGTAATGTACACATCGAATAAATGCCCTAGGATAGATGATGTCACGGATGCCTATCTTTGACAATTGTAGGCTAGATCATATTAATAAGAACAGGATGAACAGGTTGACCTAAGAAAAAATTTTTGAAGTCAAGAATTGTGAATCATTACCTATCTATGAGTTTTATCTTCTTGGGAAGATGACTAAGTCACCTTTTATTGAAAAAGATGAATGAGCCAGTGATGTTCTAGGTCTAATACATACTAATGTATGTGGATCTATGAACATAAGTGCTAAAGGTGGATACCACTATTTCATTACATTCACAGACAACCTATCTACATATAGGTACATCTACTTAATGAAAAATAAGTCAAAATCATTTGAAATATTCAAATGATTCTGTAATAAAGTAGAGAAATAAACTAGAAAGAATATTAAAATTTTTCGATCTGACCAAGAGGGTGAATACCTCTCCAATGAATTTCTAACATATCTAAGGGAGAATAAAATTCTCTCACAATGGACCCCTCTTGGGATGCCACAGTATAATAGTGTCTCTAAAAGGAGGAATCAAACTCTGTTGAACATGGTTCGGTCTATAATGGATTTTGTTAGTCTATCGATCTTCTTTTGGGGATATGCACTCGAGTCAGCTTACTATATACTTAATAAGATTTTGAGTAAGTCTATAAATAAAATACTATATAAGATATGGACAAGGCGTAAGCCGGTTCTCTCACACCTTATGGTCTGGGGGTGTCTAGCTTATATCATACATTTAATTACAAACAAGCTCGAATCTAGGTCTGATAAGTATATTTTCATAAGATATCTGAAAGAAACTAAGGGATATTACTTCTACCTTACTGATGAACAAAAGATGTTCATCAGTCTTAAGGTAATCTTTTTAGAAAAAAAATTCTTGATGAAAGAACTAATTCCTCTAAGATTGAACTTAATGAAGTTCAACAGATAGATAAACCGACACAATCTAGTAAACCTACAGAACAGAATTTGATTGGATCAAATCTTGAGCCCATTGTAAATGCACCATTAAGGAGATTCGATAGAGTAACGTGTCAACTGGATAGATACTACAATTTTTTTATCCGAGATGACGATCTTATTGAACTCGATGAGAACAATGAGGATTTGATCATCGATATGGATGCAATACAGAGATCTGACTTTGATAAGTGGCTTAAAGCCATGAAGTCCAAAATGAAGTCCATAAAGGTCAATGATGTATAGACATTAGTTGATCCACCTGAAGGGATAAAACTCATAAGGTGTAAGTGGATCTTCAAGAGGAAGAGGAGCACAGATGAAAAGGTGGAGACCTATAAAGTCCATCTAGTTGCCAAGAGATATCATCAATATTATGGTATTGATTATGTGTGATATTTTCTCCTGTGATAATACTTAAATCCATTCAGATTATGCTTACAATAGCAGTATATCTGGATTATGAAATCTAGCAAATGGATGTGAAAACTGCTTTTTTAAATGGAGATCTGAAAGAAGAGGTATATATGATACAACCTGAAGATTGTACATCAACAAATAAGTCTAAGGTGTGTAGGCTTCAGAGATCCATTTTTGGATTGAAGCAGGCATTCAGGAGTTGAAGCATGCATTTTGATAAGATGATCAGAACGTATGGCTTCATTAGGAATGGAGAAGAATCCTACATTTATAAGTAGGTAAATAGTTCTGTAGTTGTATTTCTTATTATATATGTGAATGATATTCTCTTAATCAAAAATGACATCCCTGTATTATAGGGAATAAAGGTTTGGCTGTCATCTTAGTTCTCCATGAAGGACTTGGAAGAAGTATCCTATAGCCTTATGATGAAGATCTATAGAGATAGATCGAAGAGATTGCTTGAATTATTCCAATTCATGTACATCGATACTATGCTAATGTGATTCAGCATAGAAAGTTTTAAGAAAGGTTATCTTCCGATAGACCATGAAATTTTTTTTTCAAAAAGAAATTATCCGACAACCCCTCAAAAAAGAGAGCATATGAGTAGGATTCCTTATGCTTCGATAGTGGAATCTATCATATACATTATGATCTGTACAAGATCAGATGTTGCCTACTCACTAGGGATAGTGAGCAGGTATCAGTCTGATCCGAGAGAGAATCACTGGAAGGTTATGAAAATCATTCTTAAGTATTTGAGAAATACTAAGGACCAGTGGCTTGTTTATGAAAAATCTGATTTGAAACTTATGAGATATACAGACTTCAGCTTTTAGTCAGATCATGATGATAGTAAGAGCATATCAAGATTTATATTTATCCTGAATGATGGAGTAGTCTGCTGGAAAAATTTCAAGTAGCACACCATGACCGACTAAATTTGTGAGGTGGAGTATGTCGTAGCATTTGATACTATGAAGAAAGCTGTATCATTGTAGAAGTTCATCGATGAGCTCAGAGTGGCATCCTTCATTGATGGTCTGATCTTGTTATACTGCGACAACATTGGAGCCATTGCTCAAGTGAAAGAATCAAAGTTCCATCAGCATACCAAATACATACTGTGCCGCTACCATCTGATTCGAAAGATTGTGGATCGAGATGATATCAAGCTTCAGAAGATTGATGGAAAGGAGAACCTGACCGACCCATTCTCTAAAGCCCTAGTGTCAAGGAGTTCGATGATCAAAATTTGAAGATGGATATACGATACTGTACTGATTGGCTTTAATCAAAATAAGAGTTGTTAGAAATCGTATCCCAAAACTAATCGTTAGTCTGTTGACAGTTGAGCTTTTATTTATAATTGTATATGAATTTTCAATAATAAAAATTATTTGACTTTTTTATCACAAAGTTATATGCATATTCTTTAATGAACTCATATGTTATGATGAAGTCTTTAAGACTATTTAGAATTGATAAAAGAGAATTTATCTTCGAGTCCTTAAACTTGTTCGCGACCAAATGATATGCTATTAATAAGATGATACCGATATCAAGTGTAGGCCATTGTATTCCATATGGCTTGATTGTCCTCTTAACTAAGGAGTGCGGAGATACTGGTATAGCATGCAGGTGAAATGTAGGAGTACATTTGCATCAAATGTGACCAACTATGGAGCACTCTGCTGTTAAGTATAGCTCATGAAGGTTATGGGTATAAGTGACTCTCCAATCTGAGATTATCACGGTGACTTACAAGCAACTCACTGCACTTTGGTGTCGGACTATTTGAATTTTTAATTTAGTAACGAAAGCTTTCTAGGTGCAATCAAATACTTATTAAGTCGGTGCGTGAGTCAAGATGAAATTGATCCCTCTAGATTATAAGAGTAAATATATCACTATATTTTAATTTAGTAAAATTTTGGTTAGGATAATCCAGGTGATGGATTTGAAAGATTGAAATACAATATGGTTGACTATTCCATGATTAACAATTAAACCCTAAGTCTCCTTGAGCATTAAGATCAAAGGGATGAATTATATGATAACCATATACCAGTAGGTTCTTGAATGTTGCTTTGCAATTATTCGACTAATTCGGATGTCGGGTCTTATTGCTACATAGTTACATCGATTAGTTCAAAAAGTTATTCCTGTGCTACTGGCTTAGGTTCGAACTTATGGGGTCACACTCAAAAAAAAATTAGTCTGATCAAGTGACTGATCAACAATTGAGAATTGTTCCAATGTATAGTCATCAATTCGATTGATGGTTAGCCTGATGCAAAAGTTGCAATGAATTAATTTGTTAAGGATTAGTGAATTAAAGAAAGATTGATAAGCAATTAGATTGCTGATTAAGTTCAATTTGATTGAGCAATGTAATTTGGTTTAGGTTTGATAGAATTGGATTCGATCAGATTGACCTAATTGCTAAGGGTGATTGATTTCTAATTTGATCAAGAATTGAGCTCGATTAAATTTTGATTTAATCAAGTTTGGGATCTAATTGAATTAAGTTCAAGTTATTCAATTAAGTCTAAACTAATTTGATTAGGTTGAAGACTTATTGGATAAACCCTAAGAGTCCAAAATAGCTTGGACTCTCCTAACTGCCGACCACCCTTGTGCGCACGCCCACTTCCCAATGCCAATTTCAGATTGATGTGAGAAAACTCCACACACAAATATCTTTGTCGGCCCATCTCAACGCCCAAGAGGATGAGATA
Organism: Elaeis guineensis; assembly: GCF_000442705.2. NCBI lineage: Eukaryota > Viridiplantae > Streptophyta > Magnoliopsida > Arecales > Arecaceae > Elaeis > Elaeis guineensis. Next base: position 43,116,551 of record NC_025998.2, read on the forward strand.
GGTTCTCATTTGGTTTGAATTCAATTTGGATTGAGTTTAACTTTGAACCTGACTCTTATCCAAATTTGAATTTGATTCGAACTTGATCCTTATGTCTCCATCCATCCCATCTATAAAAAGGACTGATTTTTGTGTGACAAAAAATAAGTTGAAATCAGTGTGAGATTAGGGTTTTGGGCATGAGGTCTTGGGGTTGGGCAACCTATAATAGGCGTGTGAGCATAGAGGAGAATCTTCTCCTCTTTGGTGAGCATCCTAGATCTGATTTAGATTTTTGGGTGAGGGAAAAATAAAGAGAAAGCAGTTCTCCATCTTTATTTCTATCACCATATCTTCCTTATCTTTCTTTGATTTCGAAGGAGTCTGAGGGATCCGAAGAAAGCAGCAGATCAGCCATCTACAACAATTTCTACACGAGCTAGTACTCCCGGAGAAATAGATTAGCATAGGGCTTTGAGTGGATCAATCGTAGAAGTTAGACATCCTTGCAAGTAATCCTCAAGTCCATGAGATTCAGACGTGGAGATCTGCTACCCGCACTAAGGTAATGTGTTTTGAACTCGTACTTGATATGCATATGATATATATTGTAGATATGATCTACTAGTATATGTCTAGATGTGATCTTGCATGCTAATTTTATTTTCAGATCTTTGTATGTATATATAACATATTATAAATCCTAAGGTAGGCGTTTAGATTAGATCTTAAGCATGTTTTATAGATTAAATTGTTTAATCTATTCTATTCGATTGCTAAAAATTTTTTGAAAACTACATGCTATGCACCTGCCAGTTTTTCTTCACTAGGAGGGCTGAAAAACTAACTTAAGAGAACTCATCCATCTCCTAGATATCCCTTCTAGAAGGGTCTAAGATCTTTCTATGGAGCACAATGCTGAAGAAGCCCCTAAGCGGTCACTTGCTCCTCATTTGTACCAATGGCCAACGTGGGCCACTCCATCCCCGACCAAGTCAATGTCGAGGAGATAGAACTTTAATAATAGAGAGTCCACCCCTAACCCTAGCTGGGTTAATTGAAACATCAATGGTATCTTTGAGCCAACACCATTGTTGTTCTACGGTCAGAGCAGCGAGATTTTCCAATACCTCCGACTAAACCAAAATGTCTATAGTTGTACCTCTATGGGGGACCTCATCGATTGGGAGGTAGGAGAAAATCCTTCCAATGAAAGATGAATGCCGATAACTCTTGGACATCTAGCGGAGCGACACCACAGTGACATCATAAGGAGACAAATAGGGCAAGCTTAACCTCAAGTAGCAAGGCCCCTTCATTTATAGGAGTGGACAATGGTGCATCCAGTCATCGCCCTAATTGTATGCCAAATGTCACTACCAGAGAGGTCTCAGAGACCATGCCTTCTAGAAAAAATATCCTAGTCATCTCCTCCGACAGAATATCATTTTTGGAAAATACTAGCAATAAAGGCCACACACCTTAAGGGCCCCTAGACTGTATGACTCCTCGCCACACAATCTATGAAACAATTACCTTTGGCGACTTGTGAGACAATACGAGGCCACCAGCACCCAACACATGGCACAAAGTGCTCTAAGTAGAAAGATCGGATTGATAACCAATGGCTAACTACTTCCTTCACCTGAAGCAGTAAAGCCAATTTGAGATCGGGAGTGGAAGGCAACTATTACAGAGATTGCTCGTCATCAGATCCAACCTCTTCTTCAATTGCAGCCGAGCACCCATTTATGGGTCCAAAAAAGCTAGATCGCCTCCCGAAACAAGACGGCACTATGATATCGGTCTTCATCCAATCTCCAGCATGGATGGTCATCGATTTCGAGGTCGGGACCTAATCAACAAGGGATGACATTCAACGACCTATGAGAGCACCGGTACGCTCGAGGTGAGACCTTGGTTCTATCCCGATCTCAATCCATTAGCCTATTCGATCATGCAGATGATTTTTGAGATTCTCAAGCAACCTCTAAAATATGGGCATGACCTATGATCGATATCCACAACTAATAAATTTGATTTGTAGACACGACTAACCACTCTAATTATGGGATAGTGAGCAAATCCCAACGACTTGTCAGATCATGGTCTTGTAGGCCTTAACAACCTATCAGATTCCGACATAACAACCTATGACTCTATTTTTATAGAAATGAAATAATAAGGAGACCCACAGATAAGATGGAACTCAGAGCTAATGTTTTGCTTCTACTCGTCTCTCTCTCCTTCGACTGTTTCTTAAACTCTAACTAACTTAGGTGTTGGGTATAAAATACCCCCCAGCCGAAGTTCGTGACAGGAGTGACCCTCCGGGGATTCTACCGACTTTCGACCTTCGACGGCATCTCTCCGAACCTCTCTGGCAGCCAAGCCTCTGCAACACTCTCAAGTTTTACCGACGGATAAGCCTCCCACCAGCGTCGATTGGATTCTTCACGACGAACGGACTCCACCCAAGTTTTCACGATGATCGACCACCTTCTAGACTTCGTCTGGACTCCTACGGGAGCCGGACTTCATCCCCGACTTCAATTGCAGGTAGACTTCATCCGGACTCCTACGGGAGCTGGACTTCGTTCCCGACTCTGGCTGCAGGAAGACTTCGTCCGGACTCCTACAAGAGCCGGACTTCATCCCCGACTTCAATTACAGGTAGACTTCGTCCGGACTCCTACGGGAGCCGGACTTCGTCCCCGACTTCAATTGCAGGTGGACTTCGTCCGGACTCCTACGGGAGCCGAACTTCATCCCCAACTTCAATTGCAGATAGACTTCGTCCGGACTCCTACGAGAGCCGAACTTCGTCCCTGACTTCAATTGCAGGTAGACTTCGTCCGGACTCCTACGGGAGCCGGACTTCATCTCCGACTTCAATTACAGGTACACTTCATCCAGACTCCTATGGGAGCCAAACTTCATCCCCGACTTCAATTGCAGGTCGACTTCATCCGGAATCCTACGGGAGCCAGACTTCATCCCCGACTTCAATTGCAGGTGGACTTCGTCCGAACTCCTACGGGAGCCGAACTTCATCCCCGACTTCAATTGCAGGTAGACTTCGTCCGGACTCCTACGGGAGCCGGACTTCATCCCCGACTTCAATTGCAGGTAGACTTCGTCCGGACTCCTACGGGAGTCGGACTTCGTCCCCGACTCCGGCTGCGGGAAGACTCCGTCCGGACTCCTACGGGAGCTAGACTTCATCTCCGACTCCGACTGCAGGAAAACTTCATCCAGACTCCTACGGGAGCCGGACTTCATCCCCGACTTCAATTGCAGGTAGACTTCGTCCGGACTCCTACGGGAGTCGGACTTCATCTCCGACTTCAATTACAGGTAGACTTCGTCCGAACTCCTATGGGAGCCAGACTTTGTCCCCGACTTCAATTGCAGGTAGACTTCGCCCGAACTCCTACGAGAGCCGGACTTCACCCCCGACTTCAATTGCAGGTAGACTTCATCCGAACTTCTACGGGAGCCGGACTTCGCCCCCAACTTCAATTGCAGGTAGACTTCGCCCAGACTCCTACGGAAGCCGGACTTCACCCCCAACTTCAATTGCAGGTAGACTTCGCCCGGACTCCTACGGGAGCCGGACCTCATCCCCGACTCTGACTACAGGAAGACTTCGTCCGAACTCCTACAGGAGCTGGACTTCATCCCCGACTCTGACTGTAGGAAGACTTCGTCCGGACTCCTACGGGAGCCGGACTTCATCCCCGACTTCGACTGCAGGAAGACTTCATCCAGACTCCTACGGGAGCCAGACTCTGAGCTCTTACTCCACTCTGAGTTTTCGCTGCAAACGATCTACTTCAAATTTCTACCACGAGCTGTCTGCACCGGATTCCCACCGTAAGCCTTCACCCGAGCTTCCATTATGGATGAATTTCTTTCGAATTTCTATTGCAGATAGACCTTGGCCAAGACTCCTCGACAAATGATCCCCATCCGGGCTTCTACGGAGATCGGACTCCGACCGAACTTCTATAAGTGGGCAAATGTCGTGCTCACAGAATCCAGTAGCTGGACCCCTCCGACGGACGAACCTCTCCAACACCATCCGACATCCACCGCCAGTCGGCCCTCTGCCAAAGTCTGCACGAAACTGGAGTACGCCTACGGGAAGCCTCTAACCGAGCTCCTACGGCAAGTGGTCCTCGCTTGCCGCCTTAACGCCCAAGGCACCCAACAGGATTTGCAGCATCCGAGCTCCTCTCAGATGGGTAGCTAGCCCCCCCTCTCCACTAGACACCCCAACCAAACTTCGACCGACAAGCTTGGACCCCCTGGCAGGCCGCAGTAACGGCCACGACTCTGCTCCACTTCCTGCAACGGATTCTGCACGGCTCCATCACTCCCTGGCAGGCCGCAGTAATAGCCACGACTCTGCTCCACTTCCTGTGATGGATTCTGTGCGGCTCCATCACTCCCTGGCAGATCACAATAATGGCCACGATTTTGCTCCACTTCCTGCGACGGATACCGTGCGGTTCCTCCACCCTCTGGCAAGTCGCGATAACGGATGCCACTCCACTCCCCGCGACAGACTCCATGTGGCAGGTCCCGGTGATGGCCACGATTCCACTCCACTACTCTTCACAATAAACTCCTCCTAACCCCGAGCGACCCACGGCCAGACGGCTATAAATGTCACTATCAGTCCGTTGCACCCTCCGCCTATAAAAGGAGGGACCCCAGATATGTTATTCTCTAAGCTCTACTTTCTATCACAAAAACTCTACTAAAATTTTCGTTCGAGCACTCCATTCTTGTTGAGGCAGAGAACTGACTTGAGCATCAGAGGGTCTTATCGGAGTAACCCCAACTCCGGTTTAGACTTCTTTTGTAGGTCCCGGCAGCGACCGCGACTCCCTCGACTCCAGCTTCTCCGACGCAGGCGGATTTTTGCACCAACAAGATTGGCGCTAGAGGAAGGGGCTTGTGTCTTCACAGTACCCTTGTTCTTAAAGGAGCGCTCAACGGGACCGCCTCCGATCATCTTTTTCGACGTCCTCTCCTCCTTCCCCCACTAGGTCTTCGCCCGATGCCTCCCCGCAAAGCATCCATGCGGCGATCCATGACCTCCACGGTCAGATCTCAGGCTCTAGCCTCACCTCCAGTTTCCCAGCCTCCTCCCCCTCCTCCGGCAATGGTGGTTGGCACGAAGCAATTCGACCAACTAGTGCAGCAGGTCAGAGGCCTCACTGAAGCTGTGCAGGCCATACAACAGTAGTAGCAGCCGCAGGCATCAGTGCGACTGGAGAGAGCATCACCAGAACTCCAAAATCCGGTAGTAGGATGGGCCACTTGGGCCAGCCACCTCGTCTTTCCCGGAAAGATGAATCCGAGGGTGGAGATCCCTCAGTCAGATCACGATTCCACCCCTGGAAGATCTCTACCTTCATTCTACCAGAAGACCCTTGAGACCCATAGTCGAGAGAATTTTCTGGATCGGAGGTTCCAGGAGATGAACCGACGGATCGAAGAACTCTGCCACGCTCCCCCCGCTTATGGTGAGGACATTTGTACTGACCCTCCCTTTTCTCAAATGATCATGCAGGAACCGATCCCGTCGAACTTTAAACTCCCTCAATTTGAAAGCTACGACGGGACTTCGGACCTAGTTGACCACCTGGAGGCCTTCCGGATAATGATGCTGCTTCATGGCGCACCCGACGTCATTCTATGCCGAGCCTTCCCATCCACCTTGAAGGGAGCGGCGAGAAACTGGTACTCGATGCTGAAGTCGAGTACCATCTTTTCCTTTGATCAGCCACCAGTTTGTGGCTCATTTTGTTAGCAGCCGGTATCCCCGAAAGGGTTTGAAGTCCCTCATCAACATCAAGCAGAGGGAGGGGGAGTCCATTCGGGCCTACATCAACCGTTTTAATATCGCCGCGTTGGAGGTTCGGAACTTGAACCAATCGGTAGCGATGGCCGCCCTGAAAGGCGACCTTTAGAAGAACAACATTTTATTCTCTCTGGAAAAGAAGTACCCCAAGAATTTTGCTGACCTGTTGGCTCGGGCCGAAGGGTACGCCCGAGCGGAAGAAGCCTTCAAAATGAAGGATGAGGAGATCGCGAGAGAGCGGCAGGCGGGAGACTCAAGTAAGCCCACAGTCGAAAAAGGGCCGAGAGAAGCTCGGCCACATTCTCGAACTCCTCTCGGGCACAAGCACGTCCAGACTCCTCCCCGAGCACGCAGGCAGGGAAGCCCGGAGCACCAGGCTCGGTGGGGCTCTCCCCCAGGAAGATTCTGCAGCTATGCCCCCTTCAATGCATCGAAAACCCAGGTGCTGATGGAGGTCAGAGAGCAGCTCCTAAGGCCAGAGAGGATGCGCACACACCCCGGAAAGCGCAATCCTAACAAGTTCTGCCTCTACCATCGTGACCAACACCACGACATGGAGGAATGCATTCAGCTCCGAGACGAGATCGAGGAGCTCATCCGACGAGGTCGACTCAATAGGTTCATTCGGTGCCGGCCTGAGGGTAGAGAAGATCAGCCAAGGGCCCTGCCGCAGTCTGAGCCACCAAGGAGGGAAGAGCAGCCCAGAGATCGGCCTCCAATTGAGATCATCAACTCCGTCTCTGAAGGACCTTGACAGGAAGCAGACCTTCCACAGCCCTAGGGTTTGAAAACTTGTAAATGTATTACGAACGATCCCGCTTTAAATCAAGATTTTTTTTCAGACTTGCACATCTCTCCCTTTTTGGCATAGACTTGTAACAACAAGGGATGACCCCATCGAACAACAAAAACAAATCCCAATGTGGGCAAGATCGAAGGCCCGGTTATTTGTAGACTGGATGGGGGAAGAGGCCATACAGTGCCCATATGCGCCCCCACAGCCATGTTAGGGACAGGTGAAAAACCTCGTCCTAACATGAGCAAGGTCGAAGGCCCGATTATTTGTAGACCGGATGGGGGAAGAGACCGTACAGCGCCCATATGCGCCCCCACAGCCATGTTAGGGACAGGAGGAGAACCTTGCCCTAACATGAGCAAGGTCGAAGGCCCGGTTATTTGTAGACCGGATGGGGGGAGAGGCCATACAATGCCCATATGCGCCTCCACAGCCATGTTAGGGATAGGAGAAGAACCTCGCCCTAACATAAGCAAGATCGAAGGCCCAGTTGTTTGTAGACCGGATGGAGGGAGAGGCCATACAGCACCCATATGTGCCCCCACAGCCCCATTAGGAACAGAAGGAGAACCTCATCGTAACCTGAGCTGAAACCGATCACATTAGAAATAGGGGAAGAACCTCGTCTCGACACCAATTAAGGTCCGGCCATTCGAGACCCGACAAGAAAGAAGAAAACCTTCTCGACGACCCTTCTACACTACCACGACTCCGTAAAAAGTTAGGGAGAACCCTTTCCTAAAAAAAAAAAAAAAAAGAAGAAGGAGGGAAATGTGAAGGAACAGCGGTGGGCTATCCCAACAAAAAACAGAGGCCGAACTACACTAAAAGCATAAAGGACCTCGTCTCTATGAAGAGGGAGGAAGAGAAAGTAAGATCTACGGTCGCGAACAAAAGGCAAATCGACATGATGATGGCTAGAAACCTCCAAGCGGCGTCGACGCCGAACCAATCAAAAGCACAAGAAACTCGGTAATGACGTCCTAATACAAAGATAAACAAGGAACCTTCGAACAACATCGACATCGCATGGGACAAAAATAAAAGAAGTCTGGTGCACAACAATTCAACACGACGTACGGGTAAGGTAACAAAGACCTTTTCATTTCATTAGCAAAATATGTGTTACAGAGCCTGGAAGATCGAAAAAAAAAATAACAAAAATAACAATGACAATAACAATGGCGACAACAAACAGACAAGTGGCAAAAGAAGATACTTAGAGGGGCGAAGGACAAAAAGAGCCCTAAGGGGGCCCAGCTTTCTCCGACTTCGAACTTTCGGCTTCGACCCTCATCAGGGAGTGCCTTAAGCTCTCGACTTCTTCTTCCAATTCCTTCTCTCTCATTAGTATTTTCATATATCTCCGATGAAGCCGCTGGCTTTCGTTCTCTGCCTCTCGACGTCTTTTTCTCAGGACCTCAGATTTCGCCTCTGCGTCCTTGACTGCCCGCTGCTCGTATACCAGCTGGATCTTCAATTGCTGCAGTTCGACCTTCCCCTCCCCAAGGGTGATAGATAGCTCTTCTATGGTTCTTCTCAAGGATTGGAGTTCGTCGGAATCCCGAACGGGAGCAAACTGAGCCCCTTCAGCTAGCTGCCTTTGAAGGCGGGTAACCTCGTCGGTCGCCATCCTGAGCTTCCCCCTGTATTCATCCACCTGCCTGCACCAGCCGGCCCGGTACGCGTCATAGCTTGCCTCGGCATCCTGGAGCTATTGCTGAAGGTCGGAGAACTTCTTCGACCATTCTCGATCGCAGTCGGCCCGAGTCGGAAGCTGGGACGAGCTTCCTTCCAACTGGCTAATCCTCTCCTGTGCAGCCGACAGCTCCACTCTGAGAGAACTGATCTTGGCAGCTTGAGCCCAAGATCGGTCGCTGGTGCGCTTCTTGTGTTCCTCGAGCTCCTTCTCGAAGTTCACTTTCCTCCGGCTGTACTCCATGATCCCCTTCACGTGGAGGTTCCGAAAGCGGGTGGCCTCCGCGGTAGCTTCAGAGTGGCTCTTCCTCAACCTGCGAAGCTCGCCATCCATCTCCTTCGATTTTTTTGTTAAATGATGAACTTTCTTCTTCAGACATTGGATCGTGGACTTCAGCAGAATCCCCTGTGGTAGGGGAAGCACTTCAGTGGGACACTGCCATCGGAAGACAAAAGCGTCAAGGTGCATCTCATTGCATAAAGCAAAACAAAAAAAAAGAGGGAGCAGAGTGGAGAAGCCCTCCAAAAGGAGAAACCCAATTTTATTGATTGAATATTTCTTAAAGATAAGAGGGAACAGAAAAATTGCAATAAAAGAAAAATACAAAGTCAGAGGTCTCAGACCTCTGAAGTAGGAGTTGGGGAGCTCGATGTTCTTGGAAGGGGTGCTGCAGTGGCAGTGACAGTAGGAGAGGACCCGGCTTCATCTTCAGACACCTCGTCCAAGAAGCTGAGATCGAGCTCGAGAAATTTTCTTACCACCTTCTCCTGGCAGAGCTCGAATCCTTTGATGAATGCTTCTTGGCCGAACTTGACGTTTAGGTCCCTCATCTCTGTAGAGGCCTTGAACTCCTCCACCGCTAGAACCCTGGCCTCCAAGATCAGGATCGGGATCTGCTCCACCAAATTTAAGACCTCGGCCTCCGCCTTCCTCACCGTCTCCTCCGAGGTCTACTTTTCTTTCTCCAGGGCCTGCTTTTCTTTCTTCAGGGCCTCTTAGAGGGTGGCTACCTCGACTGCCTTTTCTTTGAGGTGAGCAACTTCGGCCCGGTGACTCTCCTCCGCCTGGATGGCATCCCTCCTCATCCGGTTCGTCGCCTCGATATTGGCAAGGAGCTGGTGCCCGATCTGCAAGGGTGGCTTGGAGGTCAGAATGAAGGTTGAGAATTAATAAAATGAAGGAGCGAGGAGAAGGGGGAAGGTGAATATGTTTACCTCGAGAAAGGACCCTAGGGAGTCCCAAACCCGCTGTTCGGGATCGGCGCGATCAATCCTCTGGACGACTTCGGGCAGGATGCAGCCATCGATCAGTCGCTTTATCAGGTCCCTTTCATTAAAGGGATTCTCCCCCGGCTCTCCTTCAGAACCGAGGGACTCTTCGATGGTGGCTCGGCGGCTACTCACCCTGCAGGCCACCGACTTCCTTCTCCTCCCCCTCTCAACCCCTGGCGCCTCCTCGAAGCGGACCCCCGAAGCGGGAGCCTCAGCGGGGGAACTCCTTGCAGAGGCCCGAGGAGCCGGAGGTTCGGCGTCTGAAGGAACATCGACCGCGAGGGCCGCCTGGGCAGGCGTGGTCGAGCTCGTCTGCTCCGTTCTGGCCTTCTTTGCCGATCCAAAGATCGCGGCGCCTTTTCTTTGGTGAGCCTTGAGGCCCCTGGTGAGCATCCATGCTGCTTCGGTGTCTATTCCTGAAAAAAAAAAAAGAGAGAAGAAAAGAGATCAGTAATGAAAAAAAAAGAGAGAGAAGAAAAAAGAGAGAGAGAGAAAAAGAGTGGGAGAAAAGAAAAGGAAGGGAAAGATGGGACACTCGCAGGGTCCAAGGGGCTCAAGCCGATGTTGAATAAAAACTGCTCCTTCAGAAGGTTGGGAAGGAAAGGAGTTGAGTAACTAAGAAGTTTCCGGACGGCCTGAAGGTCGTCCTCCCCCAAGCTAGGAGCCCTGCGGACAGAGTCCCTTAGGGAGCCCCAAGGGGGCAATCCCAGCCTCAAGGTCAGGCATTGGACGAAGAGGTACTTCCCCTTCCAGTTGTGGATTGAAGAGGGAGCACCTTTCAGCAACCCCTTCTTGCCAAACTGGGGGGAGAAATACCACCAGTCCTTCGTCGAGGGATGGCGCTTGAAGGTGTAAAAATACCTAAACAAAGAAAGAGATGGCTGAACTTCGACTACATGGCAAAGGGAGAGGAACCCTATCAAAAATCTAAAGAAATTCGGTGCAACCGAAGTTAAAGAAATGTCTAAAAAATGAAAGAGAGCGACGATGAAGGACGGAAGCGAAAGCCGGAGTCCGACGTGGAAGGCCTCCTGATACAGGCAGAAACGGCCAGGTGGGGGGTGCTAGCTCGATCGACGGGACCAGGAAGCTCCAGATTATACTCCGGAAGAACTCCATACTGAACCCTTATCAGTAAAAGTTCATCCGGAGTCAGGGAACAGGAAATAGCACCCGGCATAAAAATCGGGCGAGGCCCAGCCCTAGATGTGGGTTCGTCCATAGTGTGGGGGTTCTGGGGGGTTGAGGCAGACAAACTCTTGGAACCACTAGAGGCGGAGGTGCCGGAGGATATTTCAAATAAAGACCCTAAAGATCCTGGAGAAATCAGGCGGGACAAGAGGCGAAAGGTTTGCAGGGGACCAAACCAGAGGAATGCGGTAGAAGAAAAATGGAGGAGAAAGGGCATCTAGATGGCAAGAAGAGAAACGAAAGTTTTGGGACTAACCTAGATCGCTCCGAAGGATGCAGAGGGGCGAGGACAGGGATGACTCGAAGAACGCTTAGGGCCAAGGTGGATGCCAAAGAGGGTCAGAGCTCTCGGAAAGAAGGCAGACATCGACAGAACTCTCAGGCAGAATGAGACTTCTGAAGGCGGAAAGGCGGGTTTAAATAGACCTTGAGATCCGGCACTATAATGATCGCGGATCTCTCCAGGCCGACCCACGCTCACCATGTGTCCCACTCGCCACCGCAGGCGGCTAAAAGTGGCTGACAACTGACAGAGCCATTACTATACCATACCTGGGCCAACACTCCAACGGGAATTTTGAAAGGTCCCTTCAGATCGCCCCGATTTGAAAAGATTCCAGCACGCGCGCATTAAATGCCAGAATATCTGAGGGCGATCGTGCATAAGATTCAAGGGGACAACTTCGGCTGTGAAAATTTCTCTGTACTTCCTTCATTCGAAACTCGAACACGAAAGTAGGGGGACTGATGTTGGGTATAAAATATCCCCCAGCCGAAGTTCGTGACAGGAGTGACCCACCGGAGATTCTACCGACTTCCGACCTTCGGCGGCATCTCTCCGAACCTCTCTGGCAGCCGAGCCTCCGCAACACTCCCAAGCTTTGCCGACGGATAAGCCCCCCACCAGCATCGACCGGATTCTTCACAACGGACGGACTCCACCCAAGTTTTCACGATGATCGACCACCTTCTAGACTTCGTCCAGACTCCTACGGGAGCCGGACTTCGTCCCCGACCTCAATTGCAGGTAGACTTCGTCCGGACTCCTACGGGAGCCGGACTTCATCCCCGACTCCAACTGCAGGAAGACTTCGTCCGGACTCCTACGAGAGCCGGACTTCATCCCCGACTTCAATTGCAGGTAGACTTCGTCCGGACTCCTACGGGAGCCGAACTTCGTCCCCGACTTCAATTGCAGGTGGACTTCGTCCGGACTCCTACGGGAGCCGGACTTCATCCCTGACTTCAATTGTAGGTAGACTTCGTCCGGACTCCTACGAGAGCCGGACTTTGTCCCCGACTTCAATTGCAGGTAGACTTCGTCTGGACTCCTACGGGAGCCGGACTTCGTCCCCGACTTCAATTGCAGGTAGACTTCGTCCGGACTCCTATGGGAGCCGGACTTCGTCCCCGACTTCAATTGCAGGTGGACTTCGTCCCCGACTTCAATTGCAGGTGGACTTCGTCTGGACTCCTACGGGAGCCGGACTTCGTCCCCGACTTCAATTGTAGGTAGACTTCGTCCGGACTCCTACGGGAGCCGGACTTCGTCCCTGACTTCAATTGCAGGAAGACTTCGTCCGGACTCCTACGGGAGCCGGACTTCATCCCCGACTCCGGCTGCAGGAAGACTCCGTCCGGACTCCTACGGGAGCCGGACTTCGTCCCTGACTCCGACTGTAGGAAGACTTCGTCCGGACTCCTACGGGAGCTGGACTTCATCCCCGACTTCAATTGCAGGTAGACTTCGTCCGGACTCCTATGGGAGTCGGACTTCGTCCCCGACTTCAATTGCAGGTAGACTTCACCCGAACTCCTATGGGAGCCGGACTTCGTCCCTGACTTCAATTACAGGTAGACTTCATCCGGACTCCTACGGGAGCTGGACTTCGTCCCCGACTTCAATTACAGGTAGACTTTGCCCGGACTCCTAAGGGAGCCAGACTTCGCCCCCGACTTCAATTGCAGGTAGACTTCGTCCGGACTTCTACGGGAGCCGGACTTCGCCCCCGACTTCAATTGCAGGTAGACTTCGCCAGGACTCTTACGGGAGCCGGACTTCGCCCCCGACTTCAATTGCAGGCAGACTTCGCCCGGACTCCTATGGGAGCTGGACTTCGTCCCCGACTTTGGCTGCAGGAAGACTTCGTCCAGACTCCTACGGGAGCCGGACTTCGTCCCCGACTTCAACTGCAGGAAGACTTCGTCCGGACTCCTACGGGAGCCAGACTCCGAGCTCCTACTGCAAGCGACGCACTCCGAGTTTTCACTGCAAACGATCTACTTCAAATTTCTACCACGAGCTGTCCGCACCGGATTCCCACCGTAAGCCTTCACTCGAGCTTTCATTATGGACAAATTCCTTTCGGATTTCTGTTGCAGACAGGCCTTGGCCGAGACTCCTCGACAAATGATCCACATCCGGGCTTCTACGGAGACCGGACTCCGACCGAACTTCTATAAGCGGGCAAATGCCGTGCTCAAGGAATCCAGTAGCTGGACCCCTCCGACGGACGAACCTCTCCAGCACCATCCGACATCCACCGTCGGTCGGCCCTCTGCCAAAGTCTGCACAAAACCGGGCTACACCTGTTGGAAGCCTCTGACCGAGCTCCTATGGCAAGTGGTCCTCGCCTGCCGCCTTAATGCCCAAGGCACCCAACAGGATTTGCAGAATCCGAGCTTTTCTCAGATGGGTAGCTAGCCACCTCTCTCCACCAGACACCCCAACCGAACTTCGGCCGACAAGCCTGGACCCCCTGGCAGGCCGCAGTAACGGCCACGACTCTGCTCCACTTCCTGCAATGGATTCCGCGCGGCTCCATCACTGCCTGGTAGGCCACAGTAACGGCCACGACTCTGCTCCACTTCCTGCAACGAATTCCGCGCGGCTCCATCACTCCCTGGCAGGCCGCAGTAACGGCCACGACTCTACTCCACTTCCTGCGACGGATTCCGCGCGGCTCCATCACTCCCTGGCAGACCACAATAATAGCCACGATTCTGCTCCACTTTCTGCGATGGATACCGCGCGGTTCCTCCACCCTTTGGCAAGTCGCGACAACGGACGCCACTCCACTCCCTGCGACAGACTCCACGTGGCAGGTCCCGATGATGGCCACGATTCCACTCCACTACTCTTCACAACAAACTCCTCCTGACCCCGAGCGGCCCACGGCCAGACGGCTACAAACGTCGCTATCAGTCCGTTGCGCCCTCCGTCTATAAAAGGGGGGACCTCAGATACGTTATTCTCTAAGCTCTACTTTCTATCCCAAAAATTCTGCTAAAATTTTCATTCGAGCACTCCATTCTTGTTGAGGCAGAGAACTGGCTTGAGCGTCGGAGGGTCTTGTCGGAGCAACCCCAACTCCGATTTAGACTTCTTTTGCAGGTCCCGGTGGTGACCACGACTCTCTCGACTCCAGCTTCTCCGATGCAGACAGATTTTTGCACCAATATTAGGTATTGGAGAGTTCTCCATCGGACACACTCTGACAATAAGATTTTCTATGCAGGTCTGTTGGTCGTAAAAGATAATTCATATTTATCGATATATTTGATCAAATTTCTGATGGAGCGTCACTAAAATTTAGCGGCACACCAACTAAATAAAAGACTCTTTTACTTTTCATAAATTATCTCTTTTTTTTTTATTTTTTGCGACTCAGATGAGTTCTCCAAGTGGATTAGAGGATATGACACAGACATGCAAAGGAAATAAAAAAAATTTTAATTTTTTTGAGAAAAAAAAATAAATTTAAATAAATTTAAAAATAAATTAAGATAGTAAATGAGATGGGATGGATACAGCTGTCAGCCAACTTTTCAAAGCACGTGTAAAAGAATCAGCTTGATTAGTATGAACGTGCGTGATAAATGAGGGCAGACCCCGCGGCGTGGCTCGCACGGCATGTTTCCGATTAATTGTTTTGTTTGTTAGTTCGTGTAGCGTCCACCTCCATTTAATTTTATTTTTTCTCCAGATTGCTGCACCACCGCCAATCGGAGAAATTCTTGCATGCACGAGGACTTTTTCGGGTTGGTAAATAGGAGATCTGTATCACTTTATCTTTGCTAACCACAAATCGTCACGCATTGACAAATTGCCAACCCAGCTGCCTCACGTGCGTTTTAGAAACAGTGGGGGAGCGGGGGAGGAGGGGGTAAGTTCCTCCCCCGTTTTTTTTTTTTTTTTTTTTTTTCTTATTTTAAAATAATATATTTTTTGACTGCTTGATACAAAGACTTGAAAGGCAAAAATGCGTTCACGGGACAAATGCTTTCTATGATTGATGATGTTGAGCAAACTAAATATAAAAGATAACTTTTTCAAAAAGTTTAGAAAAAGCTATGATCGCGGTGCTCTACACGGTGGGACATCCAAATCAAAGATATCACAATTCAAAATTTTATTAAAAAAATACTAATCATAAGATAATTTAAAATTTTATCAAAAAACTTAGCCATATGATATTTTTTTGAGTTTAATAATCCTATATAGATATTCAAAATCTTTTCAATACATAGTACATAAAAAATCTTTATTTTGATTTTACTATTGCTTGTTTCCTGATACGTACATGCTACTATTTTTGCTATTTTGCTTTGATCTCTATTTTGTGTTCTTTTAAGCCGGAAATGGATGCTGCTATGTATATTTTTTTGGAGTCCTTGTAATTATTCCTCATCTTAATAAATTCCAGATGGCAATTGCCTTCCTTATCTTCCTTAATAAATTCCAGACAGCAATTGCCTTCCTTATATATAGATTCTAACAATAATATTCTTTTAAAAAGTAAAATAATAGGATAAAAAAGCGTGGGCCGACACGAGGCCCCCTTGTCTGTGAAAGCAGCAGCTTCCAGGAGAGGAAAACAACATCTTCCATCAAAGAGGGAGGCCGTATCTTACCACCCAAAAAAAAAAAACAAAAGGAAGGCCGAAAATAAAGAATGGTCATAGCTATCTCAAAGTCATCCCTCAGCGTCGGTCTTCAAGTATTGCTTCATATCTCATTTTCTGCCGTCCTCCTACCCATCTCATAGCTATCTCATACTCCACTTCCAGGAGAGGAAGTTGTGAGGAGGATCGGGGGCCATGTCTTCCTCTTCCTTGTTGGAGTCTGGTGGAGGAGAGAGGAGAAGAGAGGGATGGTGGAGAAGATTTTTGGACGCGGAGGAGGCCAAGGGTCAGCTGTTGTTCGCCTTGCCCATGATACTCACCAACATGTGCTACTACGCCGTCACGCTTGTCTCGGTTATGTTCGCCGGCCATCTCGGCGACGTCGAGTTGGCCGGCGCCACCCTCGGCAATTCCTGGGGTACCGTCACCGGCCTAGCTCTCATGGTACGTCCAGTCTCTTCATTTTCTTCGAATAACTGTCAACCATGAGTGAGCTCTAGAACTGATCCGTATATATTACTCTATTTGTTTGATAACTTAACTCGTAGTTTTTATTTAGAGAGATAATTTTAAGTTGTGGGGATACAAGCGAGCGACATCGATATCCGTTTGTATCGATATCGAGCCGATATGAACCGATATATTCCGATATATTAGCAGATACAATATTCAAATATGGATGGAGTGTTTTTTTAATCAATTTTCTTAGCTAAAATAATAGTTAATTTGGAGTTTGTATGCTTCCGATGTCTCATTTACCATAGCAGTTGCCAAAATCTCGGCATATCTTGGAACAGAAAATGAATCTCAGTATGATCTGCTGTGCACTGTAGTGGTTGGAGTTTTTTTTATGATACGGACACATTTGGTGTGTGACTAAAATCAAAATCAAAATCTAAATAAGAATTAGAATGGATATATCTCTCAATATATTTGATTCATGACTGCAATTAGTATCATATCAGAAGAGAGTTGGGATTGAGTTTCGGGATACCTTTTGAAATAAGAACGAAAGTGAGACTCTCCCTAACCAAATAACTGAAATGAAAAATACTTATTCCAATTCTCATTCCCATTCCCGTTCGAGAGTCTAACCACCCCTAAACAAACATACCCCAAGATAATTAGCTACTGTGACAAATACTATTAGCTGTAATAATGAAAATAATTAAAAGTGACAGCAAAAGCTAATGAAACAATTTCATAAAATTGCTAGTGTCATGTTGCTATGAATAGATAACCCTGCACAAAATAAAAAATTGAAGCAGCTCATCTTGGATTAGCAACACAAAAATACGGAAAGTTGGTCACGTATTCCAACTACGGTGTTTAGCTCAAGAAAGTCCAAACAAGTCAACAATAACTGCTTTTAGAGTTTATATTTTCATATAATTGATTTTAGTTTTCGGTTTACACAAAATAAAGGTCTAACAAATGTTTTTCCATCAAGCTATGCAACGTGTCTTCCTTCACAATAGAAAGGGTGAAACGCAGTCAGTTCTTTAATCAAGCCTTAGCAAAGCTAATTACTAGGTAGACCCTACTGTACATATACAAAAACAATACTGGCATAATAATTATTGAGACAATTGACACTAGTGATAGTAATCATTATAATTCAAGGCACAAGATATCACATACTTGATGATATTTATGTTGACTTTCTTAGAACCCATAACCTTCTTTTCAAGTGGTTTATAATTTTTCACTCTGCTGCTTACCTATTCTGTTCAAGTTCAGCTGCTTCAAATTACTGTCCCTATGTAGATTTATTAGGTTTGTTCTTTGTACAAGTTGCCAAATTTTTGTAAAAGTGAATCATATGCTTTGAAAGAAAATTATGTTACTGCTTTCTTGGCTCACCACCTCTTTGCTCATCTTTGATGTTCTGTTTCAGACTGGTTTAAGTGGGGCTCTCGAAACACTTTGTGGTCAAGGATTTGGTGCAAAGTTGTATCGGATGCTAGGAATATACCTACAATCATCAGTTATTATAACTACATGCTTTTCGATCTTGGTATCCATCTTATGGTACTGTTCAGAGACCTTATTGATCTGGCTGCATCAAGAACCAGAAGTATCAAAAATGGCTGGCCTCTATCTGAGATATCTGATTCCAGGACTTTTTGCCTATGGCTACTTGCAATGCATCATGAGGTTCCTCCAGACTCAAACAGTGGTGATGCCTCTGGTTGTGTGTTCAGTACTCCCACTAATTTTCCATGTTGGGATAACATATCTACTGATCCATGTCCTGGGCCTTGGATTCAAAGGAACTTCGCTCGCCGGTTCCATATCATTATGGTTATCATTTTTGATGCTGGCACTCTATGTCAATTATGCAGAGAAGTTCAAGAGCACATGGGAAGGGTTTTCAATGGAATCTTTTCAGTTTGTAATTCCTAGCTTGAGGTTGGCTGTTCCTTCGGCGGTGATGGTCTGGTTAGTTAGCAGCACTGCCTTGCATATGCTTGATTGGCATCGCTTTATTTTTAAACATTAAGTAATTTTTTAAATTGGACCTTCTTTTATTTTTTGCAAAAACATTGTCTATACAATCTTGTGTCTGTTCCAAATCAGTTGATAGGCCTTTAGTAAATAGATTAGGAGCTTGAATTGTTTGGGGATCATTTAGGTCAGACAGCATGATTAGCATATGACTGAAGTAATGTGAAGAAAAACTGATTGTATATGAGACAAATATTCAGAACTTTGGACAATGAGAGCTTATAAAGATAACATATATCTGTTGGGTAAAAGAGAGTAATTACAAGTAGGAAGGAGTTTGTTTAGAGAAAATCTGAAGAATACTAGCTGAAAACTGAAAATAGGAAGCTGAATTTGTAAAGCTATTGCTCCTACAATCTTTTTTTCTTTTTACTTTTCTCACATATTTTTTATTACTTTTCTCACATATTTTTTATTATTAGCTTATAATATTTAAGGCCATAATGCAGTGGATGAAAATCAAGCATTAAATACAACTTTGGAAGTCAAAAAACTCATTTTGGAATTAGAACAATCATTTATTATTCTTTACAATATTAAAGACTTAACAAACTGACTTAGCAACTTATTGGACACCCTTAAGGAGATGTTTCAGAACCTTTGACTTTTTGAGAATGCCACCTAGACTGTTGACTGAGCTCCACACTGATATTTTTTAAAAAATCATAGATTACTCACAAATTTTTCTCTTAATTTGTGATTTTCAATTGAGCCTTGAACTTCTCAAATTTCTCTATCATAATGGCTTTAGTAAGTATGTCTACTGGCTGCTCATGTGTACTGACGAAATTCAACTGAATTTCTCCTTTCTGAACAAGATCCCGGATGAAATGATTCCTCAACTCAATATGCTTTATTCTGACATGAAAAATTGAATTTTTAGTCATAGCAATGGCTGACATATTGTCACAATAAATGACAGTTGGCCCTTCTTGCTTCTGACTTAAGTCGGCAAGCAATCTCCTTAACCAAACAGCTTCACATGCTGCTTCAGTTGCCGCAGTATACTCAGCTTCAGCTAATGACAAGGCTACTGTTTGCTGTTTCTTTGAATTCCAAGAGATGACATTTGATCCCAAACAAAATACATAGACAGATGTACTTTTTCTATCCTCCAAAAAATCTATCCAATTTCTATCAGTAAAACCAAATAAAAGACAATCAGTTTCTTTTGAATACCTAATTCCCAGCTTTCTAGTTCCATTAAGATATCGTAGAATCCTTTTTGCTGCAACAAAATGCAAGATGCTAGGCTGGTTCATGAACCTTTACACCATATTCACTGCTTACATAATATCAGGCCTTATGTGTGTTAAATACAACAAGGATCCAACCAAACTTCTGTACACACCTTCACAGCCTTTTTTCCTCCATCATCTTGCTTTAGCTTTTCATTAAGAGCTGAAGGAGTAGCCATAGATTTACTGCCTAGCATCTAAAATTTCTTCAAAACATCAAACAGATATTTTTCTTGGGAAATAAAAATCTCACCCTTTGCTTGCTTGACCTGGATCCCAAGAAAATATTTCATGATTCCCAGATCTGACATCTTAAATTCCTTCATTATAGATTGCTTAAAATCAGCAAGCATTTTCTGATTATTTTCTATGTAGATTAGGTCATCTACGTACAAACATATCAACATAAAATTCTGCCCACACCACTTCATATATAATGAAGGCTCATTAGGACTCCTCAGAAATCTATTTTGCTAGAAATAAGAATCTATTATGTTGTTTCAGGTTCTGGGGACTTGTTTAAGATCATATAAAGCCTTTTTCAGCCTATATACCTTTCCTTCTTTGCCCTCAAGCTCATATCCTTGAGGCTGCTCAACATATACTTCTTCTTCAAGCTCTCCATTAAGAAAAGCTGACTTTACATTAAGCTAAAACACCTGCAATTCTAACTATGCTATAATGGCCAGTACTATTCTGATTGTTTCTATGCGAGCAACCGGAGCAAATATTTTATTGAAATCAATTTCGAGCTATTAAGAATAGCCCTTTGCAACCAGCCTTGCTTTGTGCTTCTGGATGCTTCCATCTTCATTAAACTGTCTTATAGACCCACTTCAAGCCAATTACATCCTTCCCTCTTGAAAGATCTACAAGCTCTCATGTTTTATTCATCTCAATTATGGTAGTCTCATCATCGATTGCTTGAATCCACTTTTCTTCCTTCACTGCTTCTTCAAATATGTGAGGTTCACAAGAAAACAAAGCAAATTCATATATTTGGCTAGCATAATAACTTTGAAAATCATCATACCTATCAAGAGAGTGCCTGATCCTGTCTGATCTTCTCAAAATAGGAGGTGAAGATGAAGTTTCAAGTTCTGAATTTGCACTTCCAGCGATAAAATCTTCAGAATCTAAGGGCTGTTGTTGCTGAACTTTTTCTGTTTTATTTGTTGGAGAAAAATCAGACAATGTACTTGATTTTTGAGTGTTGCTACCCCACTCCAGTTCTGCTAGCTCATCAAATAAAATATTTCAAGCCATAACCAACTTCTTATTATATAGATTCAGCAATCTATAGCCTTTAGACTCATCACTATAACCCACAAACAAATTTTTTTTTCCTTTTTCATCAAATTTATCCTTGTTCAGGGCTTTGTTTAGTGCATAGGCAGGACAACCAAAGATCTTTAAATGACTTATCTGTGACTTCCTTCCAGTTCAAGCTTCAAAAGGAGTTTTATTTCGAACCACTTTTGTTGGAGAACAGTTCAGAATATATACTATTGTATGAACAGCTTCAGCCCACAAATTGTTGGAAAGTCCTTTGCCTTTGAGCATACTTCTTGCCATTTCAACTATGGTCCTGTTCTTTCTCTCAACAACTCTATTTTGTTGAGGACTTCTACTCACTGTCAGTTGTCTTAGGATCTTCTCTTTCCTACAAAACTCCATAAAGGGATGAAAAATAAACTCTCCTCCACGATCAGTCCTTAAGGACTTTATCTTGCAGTCACTTTTCTTCTTAATACGAGCTTTAAACTCCATAAAAATAGAAAATACATCTGATTTCTGACTTATAAAATAAATCCAGATCATCCTTGTAAAATTATCTACAAACAGTAGAAAATACCTCTTACTTCCAAGTGAAGGTGTTCTTGTAAGACCAAAGATATCTGTATGCACCAACTCTAAATATACCTTTGCTCTCCATGCTGTCTTTGGAAAAGGAAGATGATGCATTTTTCTATAAACACAATCTTCACAGATTCTGTTCTTTTGATCTAATTGAGGTAATCCAACCACCATCTTCTTTTGTTGTAGAAGCTTCAGCCTTTCTTGATTTAGATGATCATATCTTGGATGCCAAAGATGGGATTCATCGGCAACATCACTTTTTAGAGCAATATTGATTGAATATTTCATTGTTAAAGGAAAAACTTTATTTCTGGTCATCTCCACTTTAGCTATCAAGGTATTGTTCTTTTTATCAATAATTTTGCATTCATTGTTGACAAAAACAAACTTGATAACCCTTCTGAACTAACTGTCCAATACTAAGCAAGTTATGTGCAAGGTTTGGTATATATAGAACATCTTCAATGTACCTTTGGCTTCCAGCTTTTGTGTTGATAGTAATAACTCCTTTTCCTTAAATTTTTTCTGCTTTTCCATCATCGAGAATCACTTGATTTGTTATGCTTTCATCCAGCTTGGCAAAAAGCTCCTTATTTTCAATCATGTGGTTACTACAACCACTATCAAGAAACCAAACTTTATTTTCTTTGGCTTCAGCATTCATACAGGTGTAAAACACCTCTTCTTCCTCATTTTCTTTGGTGAAGTTTGCTTCATTTCTTTCTATCTTCTGATGCCAGCAATCCCTTTGAGAATGATTAGGAACTTTATACCTTCTGCATCTGAAATAGCACTCAGATGATGCATGATTAGTTTTCTTGTAAATAATGTAAGAAGAACCTGAATTTCCTTACTTTTAAGGCTAAAAATCCCTTCCACGACCTCTACCTCTGTCGTGACCTCTTCCTTGATTCCCTTGGCCTCTTTCTTGGTTCCTTTAGCCTCTTCCTTGATTCCCTTGACCTCTTTTCTTCTCATGTTCATCTCTAGACAGATTGACTTTAGACTGAAAAGCCTGCTCCAAAGGCTAATTTGATGACTTCCGAATCCTCTCTTCATGTGATTCAAAAGAACCACTAAGATCAAACATTGACATCTTTGAAAAATTCTTTGATTCTTCGATTGCTGCAGTAGCATGATCAAACTTATGAGGAAAACTCCTAAGAATCTTTTGTACAATCTACTTTTCTTCAATTCTACCTCCATAGCATCTAATCTAATTTATAATTTCGACTACTCTAAAAAAAAACTCTTTAATGGATTTTGAATCCTTCATTTGAAGATTATCAAAACTCCTCCATAGGGATTACAGTCGGATGGAAATGACTTTCTCATTTTTTTGAAACTCCTTCAAGGTTTTCCAAGCAACTTTGACTTTGGTGATGCTGTAGATGCTAGGGTAATTTGCTTTACTCACTCCTTGATGTAGATACCTCAAGGCAAGAGCATTCTTCTTCACATTCTCTTTGTATTGTGACTGTTTTCAGCAGTTCATGATATACTTGAACCTGCAACAGATGGTTCTTCATAGTCTTCTTCTATCAAATCTCACAAATTTTAAGAGATGAAGAAGAACATCATTTGATCACTCCAATACCCATAATTTTCACCCTCAAAGATTGGAACTTGACTTTGTGAATAAGAAAAGAGGGTGCTGGAAGAAGATGAAGGATTGGTAGCCATATCAAGCTAATCGTAGCTCTAATACCAAATTTGTTGGATAAAAGAGAGTAATTATAAGTAGGAAGAAGTTTGTTTAGAAAAAATCTGAAGAATACTTGCTGAAAACTGAAAATAGGAAGCTGAATTTGCAAAGCTACTACTCCTACAATCTTTTTTTTGCTTTTTTCACATATTTTTTAGTATTAGCTTACAATATTTAAGGCTATAATGCAGTGGACAAAAATTAAGCATTAAATATAATTTTGAAAGTAAAAAAACTCATTTTGAAAATAGAATAATCACTTATTGTTCTTTACAATATTAAAGACTTAATAAGCTGACTTAGAAACTTGTTGCACGTCATTAAGAAGATTTTTCAGAACCTTTGACTTTTCTAAAATGCCACCTAAACTGTTGATTGGGCCCCACACTGATATTTTTTAAAAAATTATAGATTACTCATAATATCTTCTTGTTCAAGACATAAAGTCATGATTCTTGTCTATTATTATCTTCAGATATCTACATTTTGGATATTGAGATCAACTATAAATGCATCATGACCTGTGTATCTTATCTTCTGCTTGTAGTATATACTGATTCATTTATGTAGAGATGTCATTATTTAAAATTATATTTTTTTTAATTATGACAAATGGAATCTATGGCATCTGCCATTGTGCTGAAGACAAGCACCTCTAGTCAAGTAACAAGGTAAGATTTTTACTAAATAAAGAAAAGAAAAATTAAACATGCTAAGACAACATTGAGGTTAATGGGTGGTTGAATAATTTATTTCAATGCACAAGGATCATGGTCATCATGAGATTGTGTGAATAGCAGATCTCGACTAGAAAAGTAAGAAAAGTAGATATAGAATATTCAAGCAGGTTAGAAGGCTCTATCTCTATGATAAGTCACAAATGAAAATATTAAGAGAATATAGATTGTTGCTGAAATATTGAAGGCAGTAAAAAGTTGCACAAAGCTTGCGAGGAGAAGGAAAATATTTATTACTCACCTAACAAAATTGCTGACGGGAGGTAACCCATCTTGCAGTGTCATGGGAACAGAAATTTAGGGATATACCCCATAGAAGAACTTGCATCACTTTCCATGACGCACTCCTGAATCTTTCCCAAGAGAAAATTGAACAGATTTTGTGTTAGTACGGAGGATAGTGGTTACTTTCTTGAGTTCTACCAGATGATCATGAAAAAAAAAGAGCAAGCTAAAAAATATGAAAAAATGTATTCAAATCCAGAGTTCCTAACTATCTAGTTCTCTGGTAAATGTAGAAAAAGCTACATGATTGACTGCAACTGAAATAAAAAATGTTAGATATTCTTTCAATTCCATAGGATAAAGAGGGTATGCTTATCTCTTATGAGTGAAAATAGATACTAAGGAGATAAAAATACTGGAATAGAATTTTGCTAACATTAATTACTAATAAATTTTACTTGAAGGAAAAATTGTTTTACGAATGATTGATCAAAATCTTGTTTCAAGCTAATTATGTACTTTAAATATCTATATTTGTCTGCTTTCTTTCTTATGTAACCAATGGAATCAAAAATCTTCATCAGTTTCCATCTTTTCTTCAGATGGAATTCTGGAACTCATGTTTCAATCATATTGTGGGTTCAGAGAGGACCAAGTACTATAATGGATGAGTTTCCTTCTTTTGGAGAATGATGCATTTCAGAGGATCTAAAACTGATGATTTCTTTCTTGATATCTATCAACTCATGTTTTGGAGAGATCTCTTCAAAATATTCTTCTTCAATAGAGAACATTAAAACTTTTGAAAGATTTTGCTACTAACTTGCTCCGAACTTCAGGATGAACAATACATTAATTTTCTTAGTTGAGACGAGTTTTTTTCAACTTATTCCAAGACTACCATTCCAGGAGGATATGTTCCTGTGCAACATTTTGGCCATCCCTTTTCTCAGCCAGATTGAAACAAAAGTATATATTGTGATCCATTTTGAATGAAGTGATGGAAGCAGTGGAAGATTGAAATGGGGATTGTTGCTCTTTATTCAGCAACATAAGTTGGGATTCTCTTCCAGTTTTCTATTGCTATGTTTGTAGATTTATTTCTTTCATCTTTTAATTCTAATTTCTGCTCAGGAAACAAAGACAAAATTATGGATACTATGGTACGTAGACTACAATTAAATAGCTGTTGGTTGGCACCTCTCCTCTAATGGTTTGCCCTGAGGAGGTCCAGGATTCAAATTCTGAATATTGCTCCCACAAAAAAGAAAGGGAAAACACAGAGAACAAAACAGAGGCATGGTACAAAAATGCATTACTCATAACAAACGGAATGCGTTATATGCACTACTTTATCCATTGCTTTGTCTGTCCATTTTTAGCCATTTGGTTTCCCATGGCTCTTTTGCTTATGGTTCAAACTGCAAACTCCTGGTTTTCTTTCTTTTTTCAGCTTGGAGTATTGTGCTTTCGAGATCCTTGTTTTGCTTGCTGGATTGATGCCAAACTCTGAGTTGAGTACTTCGGTAGTAGCAATGTGGTATGATTTCTCATCCTTCTAAATTTTAAATTCATCTTTCTGAGTATGGTTAAAGAGCAACTCCAACACTAGACAATAGGAACTAAGTGTCACATGTGATCCAGTGTGAACACAGAAGCAATCTCGTACATGATCACATATGGATTCAGTGCAGTTGTGAGGTACATCAAGCAACTCTCTTCAGTTACGTTAGATAGTTTTCTTTTATGAGGGTTACCTATTTATTGAATAGGTAAATTTTGTTCCAGCACGCGTGTGTCAAATGAGATAGGCGCCGGAAATACAGAGAAGGCTAAGAATGCTGTTGCTGTAACACTGAAGCTCTCGGTCTTGCTAGCGTTGACAATTGTTCTTTTACTAGTTTTCGGTCATAATATATGGGCAAGCTTTTTCAGCAGCAGTTATGCTATTATAAGGAAATTTGCTTACATGACTCCACTACTCACAGTGTCTATAGTATTGGACTCGGCTCAAGGAGTTTTATCTGGTAACTTTTCTGCTATTATTTTATGGTAGTTATAGCCATGAAGTTTCAGAACTTCTCTTATGCAGTGATTTGCAGGGGTATCTAGAGGCTGTGGTTGGCAGCACTTGGCAGCATGGGCCAACTTAGTAGCATTTTACATAATCGGCATGCCATTTGCTCTTCTTTTTGGATTCAAGTTGGGATTTCATGATAAGGTGAGTAGACTTTGCTTATTCTCGAAAACATGGCTATTAGATATACAATTGTGAGGATAAAATTCATTATGTTTCTTTCATTCTCTTTTTCACTTTTCACAATTTAACACTTGCAACGCTACAACTCCACATCTGAATAGTTATGTTCTTGCATTCACAACCATGCTGTGTAACTAAGACCTTGGATAAGGGTCACATGATAGCCCTCAGCACAAGAGGTTAGAGGTGCCCCTCCCATGATGCCTCCAAACCCTCAGCACAAAAAGATGGCAGCAGTCAACTGCAGGGCTTTGATAGGAAGAAAATTCACCAGCGAGTAAGCTGACAGTTTCTGATTCTATCTGATCCTGTTGCTTGAGCGGACCAGTAATAAATTCTTTGCATAACATTCCACATCCTTTTGCCACGTGTAATATTGCAAAAAATGCATCTTATTTTTCTTTTCTTTTGAAAATGATCAGTTAGACATGATCTCTAGGTTTCCAGTTGAGTTTAAAAAGTTTTAAGGTTTCTGAAGTAAGGTTTCTTGGTGCAGGGATTGTGGATGGGTTTGATCTGTGGTCTCTTCTGTCAGGCTTCCACGCTCTTAGTGATCACTCTGCGCACTAAATGGACAAGATTAGACCTCCAAGTGAAGGATAAACAAAATTATGTGCTTGTTTAGCGAGCGGCTTTATAGAACTCATGAAGTGACGCAAGATACTCGCATCATCTAATAATAAGCCAATGAATGCCTATTCTTTCTAGGATTGAGCATTCTCAGTTTCAAAGTATGATCTCGCTTGTTTATCAATTAGCAAGACTGTTAGCACCAAAGTTCATGTGTTCTTTGGTTTACCATATGTATGCAAACAATAGAACAAGCACTACTAGAGTCTTCTTCCACCGAGATTGCAGTGGTATGTAACTCCCTGGCATGCATTATAATTTTTTCCCATGCTCAGCCACTGTAACTATGACTTCAGAGAAACAGAAGCCAGCAGTGACAACAACAGACCCACGATTGTCCCGCCCGACGAAGCTTGCCCCAGCACAATCAATACTTCATCAAAATTATTTTTTAATATAACTGGTTGTAGGGAGTGCAAATAATGATTAAGGGAAAGAACAAGCTGGATGCAGCGACTGGTCCTGAGTGAGCCAAGGTACATCTAGAAGAACTGGCAGTAGAATGACTTTGTTTCAGTTGGTAAAGTTCATTACTGGCTGCTAGAGCTTGCTAACAATTTGGCTGAGAGGAGGATTGCCTTCAAAGACAACTTTATTCCTAGCCAACCAAGTGTTGCAGGTGACATTGCATAATGAAATTAGAAAGTTCTTATTGTTAGTTATGGATGTATGGTGGGCTCATATACTTGACCTCTGATGCCACTATATTGGTGGCAATGGAAGCACCAAAGTTGTAATATCACTCAAATTAATATGGTGGAGAGAATATGAGAGGGTAGATGGAGTATAACACTAATATTATTTCACTCCTTTAGCTCTTCCTGCTTGTTTACAGGAGGAATGGAACAAAAATCGTATGAGGCGGGCATTAGAGAAAAAATTATTGGGTGGGTTTTATAGTTTGCTATATTTCTCCTACCAATTTTAAAAAAGAAATTTGAAAGGCAAAGACTTCTACTAATGAATGGTTAGTCTCATAATTAAAAAAAAAATGTGGTATTTATTTTCATCATCATTTTCATAATATTTTTTTTATTGATTAATACTATATGGCTAAGTGATGCACACCAAGTAAATTAATTATTAAGCAAGTTAATACATATCTTTAGATAAATTAATAAATAATTTTTAGAATATAAGATTTATCAATATATAGTATGTGGTCAGATGATACACACTAAGCAAGTTAATCATCTAGCAATCCCAATACATACTTCGAAGCAAATTAATGCATAATTTTCAAAACATTATATTTACCAATATACACTATATAATATGATAATAGACACTTATCAATTTCTTAACACATATTGCAAGCTTCTTTAATACACATCTAGCAGTGATCCAATACACACCTCTAGGTAAATTAATAACATAATTTTTTGAACATGAAGTTCACTAATACACAATATATAGTCAAGTAATACACATTTTGCAAATTAGTCATCTAACAATTTGATATATACTTTCAGACAAATTAATGCATAATTTTTCAAAATATTATAGTCATTAATATATACTACATGATCAGGTAATATGTATGTATCAACTTTCTAATATATACTGCAAGCTTTTTTGATATATATCTAGGAATATTGAATATACATCTTCAGATAAACTAATACACAATTTTTAGAACATATTTTTTTTCTAAAGATATATATTAGATCACTAGGGAGTATGTATCAAAGAAACTTATGGTATATATTAGAAAGTCGATGATCGTGCATCACCAAGCCATGTGGTATATACTGGTAAATACAATGTTTCAAAAACTATATATCAATTTGCTTGGATGTATATATTGATTGTTAGATGACTAATTTGCTAGGTACATATCATCTGACTATATATTATGTATTGATGACTCTATATTTTGAAAATTATATATCAATTTATCTAGAAGTGCATATTGATTTGCTTGATGATTGATTTATTTAGTATGTATCATATGATTATGTACTGTGTATCGGTAAAAAATATATACTGCAAATGAGAATGAAAGAGAATATCATATTTTGTTAATCACGAGACTGATGACTCTGTTAGTAGAAAAATCTTTGACTTTTAGGTCTTTTCTTTAAGATTAGCAATAAGAGAAATATGACAAACTATAAAGCCCATCCCATAATTTTTTCTCTAGTGCCCGCCCTATATGATTCTTGTTCAGACGAATGAGTACATGGCTTTATATAGTTATATGATGACTCTTGATATTCCCTTAACATAAAGGTACTAAAACATCTAGAGACAATTATTAATACTTATATGAAACTCTTAAACACCCTTTGGGAACACTAAAGATGTTGGAATTCGGGGTTTGAAACATGCATATGTATTTCAAAAATTTTATTTTCTAAACACCGTAGCGGAGAATAAGATTAAAATACTTTTAATCTGAATTATGCATGCATAAAAATATAAAGCTACATGGATCTATCTCATATGCTGAAATTGATATATGCTGAAATTCAGATTGTGATCAAATCACATACCTGTTTCGTAATCCTTTTCTTCAAATCTAGATCTGGAAGAGAAGAAGTTCTCTTTTAGCTGAACAAATATCCAGCCTCTACGAGTATCCACTCGGGATTAGTCTGGAACAGTCCTCTTTAATTTGAATTTTGGTTCTCCAAAATTCAATCTGCTGAATCTGAACGAAGCCTGGATTACGATCAATGCTTGATCTTTCTCCTTAATCTTCTTCTTCTCCTCTTCTCTAGAGTTTCTCCTTGCTTTATGCTGCTACAAAATACTGGCAACCAGCAAATTATGGGATGCCCAACACCTTGGGACTCGCGTCCCAAGGGATGGGCGTGTAGAATGCCCAAGAGAAGAGAAAAGGAGAGGAAGAGATGGCATGGGGAGAGCTTTTGGGCGTGAGGTGCTGCTGGTTTGGATGCTCTAGGGATCTTAGGAGAAGTCTTTTTAAATAGGCATAAGGATTGAATCCTATTCAATCACATAATACAAGTCCTACTTGCATTGGATTTTTTATTAACTTAAGTTATCCAACTTACTTTAGGAGACTCTTTAGGCACCAACAATTAGAGCCCTTGCACCCATAATTAGACACCCCAAAATACACTTAAGAGATACCCCATAAGAGAAGTAAAAATTCTCTAATCAATGGACATGCCCAACTTAATCAAATCAAGGTAGTGCCTAAAAATAACTATCAAGAAAATTAATTAGAGACTTACATCCTTAATTAATATGATCCATAACCTTAGACATCCAACAATTGAAGTCTCATGAATCTAATTCATGTAGGTTATTAGCAAGTAATTAAGTTAGAATTATCTTATCAAATAATAAATCCCAACGGAAAGAAGAATTAGGTCCAACCATGTGCTAGCAAGGTTATCATGAACCCAATGAGTTTTTCTAAACCCAATTGACACTTCATAAGCTCAATTACTTATTCCAGGCTTAATTCTTTTGTTGTGTGATCCCATAGGTTCAATTCTATCTGATAGTGAGATATATAATGATCTCTATCATTGTATCATTGAAACTCTTTTCAATGGATCGGATCAATTTCACTCTAACTTAGCAAGGATTGTTGATCCAAAACGATCTTAGTGAGCTCTCACAATCCACCAGTGATATCTAACAGTATATAGTGACAATCCAATAGAACTGAAATGAACCTCTAAGTATAGTTAATATATGATTTAGTCCCTCTATCGTGAGTCCCGACTAGATAGCAGATCATCGATAAATCGTCAAACCCAACATCAGTCATATGACAGATTCGATTAGCTCAAGTCCAGTTGTGACTTCTATAAAAAAATTTTTCCATCAATCACATTACTATGGCTATAGATTCTTGGATTTAGTCTTTCAAATCTCATAGGACTACTCCTCTCTATCAAGATCGATAGATCCTATCTTGATACGCATCCCACTTTTACAATGGACAAACTATCGCCAATATCCACTACAAGAGCTCATTGAGATCCATATTTATGTGTCAGTCAAACTTCAACAGCCTCACTACGAGCAGTAGTACCATCTCAAGTCAAAGAATCAGTCACACAACTACAGCATCAAGATAATCACTGACGATCGAATAGAAATCCAAGTGATCTCTCGA
Organism: Elaeis guineensis; assembly: GCF_000442705.2. Classification (NCBI taxonomy): domain Eukaryota; kingdom Viridiplantae; phylum Streptophyta; class Magnoliopsida; order Arecales; family Arecaceae; genus Elaeis; species Elaeis guineensis. The sequence continues at coordinate 43,147,529 of NC_025998.2, forward strand.
ATGGTCACGCTCAGTACTAGTTATTCTCTAACAACAACTCATACTCGTCGCCCTATGTCTCTATACAGTAGACCAAAAACTCATCTATCCCGAAGAAAGTGATTTGTCCACTAGTCTATCCAGATCTATTACCGTCCTCATGATGATCCTATGATCGAAAGTATTTAAAAATTAAATATATGTCTCTAATTCTCAATACTTTAAGAATATGCATCGAAATTAATTTCATAGATGATTAAAGGACACATCACACTTGAATGATAAAGAAATTATCCTTTTATTGATCATATCAATATATTAAGTATAAAATTGTGCTCTAAATTTGTTACAATGTGTCAGCCATATTTGCTTTTAGGACATACATCTAACAATCTCCTACTTGGACTAAAGTCAATTGGCCACAAATCTAAGTCCCATCTTCTTGAGGTGGACTTTCATTTTTGGTTGGCTCAATTGCTTAGTCAGCAGGTCTACCACATCATTCGCAGAGTCTACTCTTCGTACCTCAATATATTTCTTTTTGAGATAGTCGCGTATGATATGAAAATACCACTCGATATACTTAGATTTTTGATGAAATCTTAGATCCTTAGCAAGTGCTATGGCTCCATTGTTGTCACAGTATAGTGGTATGGCATTCGATGTCATAACTCCAAATTTTGTAATAAATTTTTTGAACCAGAAGTCTTCCTTTGTAGCATCCGAAGCAGTGATATACTTAGCCTCCGTGGTTGAATCCGCTATGATGGGTTGTTTGAAACTCTTCCAGCTAACTGCACCATCATTGCAAACGAACACATATCCTGAAGTAGACTTTCTATCATCAGAATCAAATATGAAGTCTGAGTCAGTATAGCCCTCGACTCGTAACTCAGAATCACCTCCAAAGATCAAGAACAAATCTTTAGTCCTTAAGTACTTAAGCATATTCTTCACAGCTATCCAATGCTCCTCGTCTGGGTTCGACTGATACTTGCTCGTGACACTCACGGCAAGGACAATATCAAGTCAAGTACATAGCATGACATACATGAAGCTTCCTATGATCGAGGCATAAAGAATCCTCTCATGCGCTGAATCTCCTCAGATGTGGTCGGATACATCATCTTGAAGAGACTAATACCATGCCTAAGAGGTGAGAGACCTCTTTTGGAGTTTTTTATGCTGAACCTCTTCAGCATATTCTCTATGTACAGCTTTTGTGACAGACCAAGCATCCGTTTAGATCTATCCCTATAGACCTTTATTCCAAAAATATAGGACACTTCTCCAAGGTCTTTCATAGAGAATTTTTTGGACAACCATCTTTTGACCATGGTCAGCATGGGAATGTCATTCCCAATAAGGAGAATATCATCCATATACAATATAAAGAAGGTGATCGCACTCCCACTGACTCTTTTGTACATACAAGATTTTTTTTCATTTTTGATGAAATCAAATGATTTGATTGCCTCATCAAAATGATGGTTCCAACTCTGAAAAGCCTGCTTTAATCCGTATAGGTATCTTTGCAGCTTGCAAACTCTGTGATCACCATCACCGGACATGAAACCCATAGGCTGCTCCATATAGATATCTTCCTCAAGATATCCATTCAGAAAAGCAATTTTTATTGGGTTTCGAATCATGCAACGAAAGACTGGATTTCAAAATTTTTATGAAATCTGATAAATTTGAAATCCAAAATTCTAGGATCTCCCTTGGTATATTCAATCAAACATATATACCTATAAGTGAGGTTTAGAAATAAAATCTTAGGTCGGTGAAGAATGGAAGAAGCTGGTATCCTTTCTTTTCCATGAGGCGCCCAAACATTCGCCCTCCAACAGGTGATCCATACAAAATCAGGATCAAAAAAAATGCTCCGACAGAATCTTGCCTTATCAAATTCTACTCCCGAGAGCTATCTTGCCTTGCTAGGATCAATTCCCAGCACTCCTTCATCAATTCTCTCTTAAATGGCCAAAACCCCTCTTTTAGCCTTTCAAAAAGATCTTCCTAAACCCTTGTCCTAATGGAAGACTCCTTGTCTTGAAGTCTAAGACCTTGTCTTAAAGAAGACCCCTTGTCTTAAAACTATAAGACCTTGTCTTAACAAGGGAAGAAAGAAACTTTATCAGACTTCTGATTGATTTTTATCCAGACCAAAGGAGGGGTATTTATAACGTACGAATAGATGCTAATACATCTATTTGTAAAAGCCTTGAATCTGATTATTAACGTATCAAATATGTCCTTTAATCAGAAGGACCATTGTTATGCGTTATAAATTTATACGACGTTTAAGCATCGTATGACATCTTTTCAATAACCGAACTTCCTTATGATTGTTTGACTAAGTCAAACCTGATCCTAGCCATCCAAATCTCATGCCATAATCTGATTAAGGCCTTGGATTTAATTTAAAACCCTGAGAGAGAATTGATACGTGAAAAGTTACGAAGAAATTTTTAGCCTTCTAGAATTGGCGCCACCAAGATCCCATCTTGGCCCTCCAAATGTGTTTTGACTTGGTCAAATCACTCAACCAAAGGTAGGAATTTAATCTTGGCCCTCTAATCCTTATCCCAAAAAGGTGATTAATGTGCAGAAGGACTCTTAGCCCTTCTGCATGCCAAGATAAAATGTCATGCGCCAAGAACCATGCGCCAAACCTTATCCACTTTATCTCCATGCCATTTAGGTATTTTAATCCCATTAAAATTCTTCAAAAATGGCATGCAACAAGATAAAGGAAAGAGGTTAGTTGGTGTCAAAAATTAAGATTAGATCCTTCCATGAGAAGGACTCTAATCCTCTCACACGTTACAAGTCTTCATGCGCTAAAACCCAAATGCATGACTTGATTTCCATGCCCCATAAGCCATAGATTTTAATCTCATTAAAATCTCATAAAATTAGGCATTAAACCTCATCAAATAATGATTAAAATAGCATAGAAATTTGGAGTAAAATCTCTTTGGAGAAGGACTTCTTGTATGCACACAATTCTTGCACCAAACAACGTGGCACCATACACCAAGAGTCCTACCAACTTGGGACTCTTGATAAATGATGTTAAAATCATGAAAAAATTCTCAATTAAGGCTGATTAAAATAGGCACTAACCAAATTAAGTCCCACTTAATTTTTGTTGACTTATTGGCAAGGTTTCAAATCCAAATAGATTAGGTTAGGAGCTTGGGTTAGCCAACAAGTGCTAGCTTGTCAATTAGGCACCCAATCCAGAACCAATATCCCATGATTAAATCAAATAAAATCTTTGACTAATTTTTTGATGTGTGTAACCCTTTGGATTTCACATCTAGCCAGTAGTAGGTCTGGATTTATGTTGATCCGAATTGACTAGAGTCCATCTAACCGAATTAGGTCAAACCGATACATATCCAAGTTGTCAAATTAGAACCCTTTCTAATTGACCCATGAATTAAACTCTTTAATTTATGAAAACCTACAAGACATAATTGACGTCTAGCAACATATTATGTCTACCCAAAAGATGTAAAATTTTTTGATAAAAATATCAAAAATACTCTTCAGTGGCAAGTTACTGTGCAATTCAATCCTTCGATCATCCAACATCCTGAATATGATTATGGATATGGAACCAAGTCAAATCTAATTTTATATTCATATTTATCTCGATCATAAGATGATGATTCAATTAATAAAATATTAAAAACTTTTTTTAATTTTCATTCTACTTTGATCAAAGTCTTCTTGAATCATCTCTCGATCGGAACAAGTAGGATGCGATCTCCTTTTTAATTAAAGTGATTGATTTCATGTTGACCTACTCATAACCTCTACACATAATCCACCATATCTAGAATACCCCGTACATGACTAAGTCATGAATGAGTATGAATCAAAACTATGGTTTCATATGCACAAGGTACCATGATGGTCTTAGGTCTAAGGACCACATGCACAATCCCATTAGAGAAGCATCTCTTGACATTAGAATTCTATAAGATATTTCTCATGTCGGATCAATTCAGTGAACTTATTCTCTAATGAGCATCCACACTCTTGTATTAGTGTCTCACACAAGTAGCTTATGAGATCAGCTACCCTCTCTACCGAGCATACATAGGATGTGCTAGTTCTTCTGGAACATTGATCCCCGACTCAATGTCCCTCTAACTAGGAATATTCTAGATCAGAATTTTAAGATTTTAGGTCTCATAGGTATGATCTCATCATAACCCTAAAATCATTATCTTGATCTATGAGATTCATCATAATCTCAATTAAAAAATATAAGATACAGCACATGATGAAAAAAAAATATCTTTTATTAATATAAAATATCATTTACATAAGTCTGAAAGATTACAAAAAAAAAATTTTATATACATAAGTCGATTGACTTGTAGGGCATATTCCTTTCAATCTCTCACTTATACTAAAACCAATCTCTCTTATATTTTAACCCCATACAATCGAGGTGGCATTCGAATTGCTACTGTAGTAGAGCCTTAGTGAACGGATTTGCTATGTTGTTCTTTGTATATACTTGTTCAATGACTATATCTTGTCTTTCGACAATCTCACGAACGAGGTGGAAGCATCTTAGAATGTGCTTAGATTTATGATGAGACCTTGGTTCCTTTGCTTGAGCAACAGCTCCAGTATTGTCACAATAAAGTGGTACTAGATTCTCAATCTAAGGAACAACACCCAATTCGGTGATGAACTTCTTCATCCAGACAACTTCATTGGCGGCTTCACTTGCAGTAATGTATTCTGCCTCAGTGGTTGAGTCAGCTACAGTCTGCTGCTTAAAACTCTTCTACCTCACTGCTCTATTATTCAGAGTAAAAATATATCCTGAAGTAGATTTGTTATCATTAGTGTCTGACTGAAAACTAGAATCAGAATATCCTTCTGATTTTAGATCAGATCCTCCATAAACTAGAAAATATCCTTAGTTCTTCTCAAATACTTAAGAATATTTTTTACTATTTTTCAATGATCCTCTCCAGGATCAGTCTGAAAATGACTAGCAATACCTAAAGCACATGCAACATCAGGCCTGGTACATAGCATTGCATACATGATTGATCCTACTGCCGAAGCATAGGGAACAGAACTCATTCTTTTTCTCTCTTCAGGTGTCGTAGGAGATATTCTCTTAGAGAGATGTATGCCTTGACTCATGGGTAAGTAACCTCTCTTACTCCCATCCATGCTGAACCTTTTCAGTACAAGATCTATGTACCTTGACTGGAATAAGCTTAACATCCTTTTAGATCTATCCCTATAGATCTTTATACCAAGTATAAAGGATGCTTTACCCAAGTCTTTCATAGAAAACTTAGATGATAGCCATAACTTGACCGATTGTAATATTGAGATATCATTTTCAACGAGAAGTATGTCATCTATATATAAAACTAAGAAGACAATGGCACTCTCACTAGTCTTCTTATATATATAAGGTACATCCATATTTTTGATGAAGCCATATTCTCTGACTGTTACATCAAAATGGATGTTCCAGCTCCTTGAGGTCTGCTTGAATCCATAAATAGATTTCTTAAGCTTACATACTTGATTTGATCTCCCACTTGAGACAAATCCTTCTAGTTGGGATATATAGACCTCTTCCTCAAGATAACCATTAAGAAAGGTGGTCTTTACGTCCATTTGTCAAATTTCATAATCATTGTATGCAGCTATAGCAAACATAATCTGAATTAATTTGAGCATGACAACAGGTGAAAATATTTCATCATAATCGACGCCCTATTTTTGCCTGAAACCCTTAGCCACTAATCTGACTTTGTAGGTTTCTACTTGGCCATCTGCTCCAATCTTTTTCTTATAGACCCATTTACACCCGATAGGGGTAACACCCTCTGGTGGATCAATCAAAATTCATACTTGGTTGGTGTACATAAAATTTATTTCAGATTTTATAGCCTCTTACCATTTGTCTGAGTCTTTACTCATGACAGCTTCCGTATAGGTCAAAGGTTCATCATTTTTCATGATGTGGACTTCATTATTCTCAATAACAAACCCATACCTTAAAGGTGTATTTCACACTTTATCTGACCTACAGAGAGAAGGTGTAACTTGTGGTTGTACCCTTATCACTAGGTACTTCTGGTTGAGAAATATTTTGTACTTCACTTTGAACTTCTTCAAGTTCAATATTTCTCCTACCGCTTCTTTCTAGGATAAACTTCTTTTCCATGAAAGTAGCATGTCTACTGATAAATATCTTTTGTTCAGTAGGGTGGTAAAAGAGGTATCCCATACTTTCTTTAGAATATCCGACAAATAGACATTTATTTGCCCTATCACTTAGCTTATGTTCAAAATTTCTTTTGACATATGTTGGACAGCCCCATATATTAAGATGCTTAAGATTGGACTTCTTACCTCTTCAAAATTCATATGGAGTGCTAGGCACAGATTTTGAAGGTACCTTATTTAAAATATATATGACAGTTTCTAGGGCATACCCACAGAAGAAAATAGGTAAATCTGCAAGACACATCATGGACCGCATCATATCTATTAAAGTGCGATTCCTCCTTTTAGCTACACCATTCAACTGTGGTGTATAAGAAGGGGTCCATTCAAAGAGAATTCTCTTTTTCTTAAGATGGTTCAAGAATTCATCAGAAAGATATTCTCTTCCTCGATCTGATCGAAGGATTTTAATATACTTTTCAGTTTATTTCTCAACCATACTTTGATACTCTTTAAATTTATCAAAAGCTTCGAATTTGTATTTCATAAGCTACACATATCCAAATCTAGATAAATCATCAGTAAACGTTATAAAATAAGAGTATTCTCCTTTCGCTTCAGTTGTCATGGGACCACATACATCTGTATGTACAAGTTCTAATAACTCATTTGTCCTTTTTTTATGTCTACTAAATGGAGTTTTAGTCATTTTTTTCGTAAGACAAGATTCACAAGTCCCTAATGATTCATAATCATAAGGTTCAAAAGATTCTTCTTTGTATAACTTGTTAATTCTTATCTCACTAATGTGACCAAATCGACAATACCAAAGTAAAGTATTATTTATGTATTCTCTCTTACGTTTCTTATTTTCATCAACATGAAAAATATTATCATTAAGAGAAAGAATCAGAAGACCATTATTAACAATGCCATCTCAGATATGCTCATTAGAAAAAGAAATAGAGCATCTAGTGCCCTTTCCATTTTTTCAAAATCTTATTGTAATAACAATGATACAGAAATAATATTTTTAATGATCTTAAGTATATAATAACAATTCTCTAACTCTAAGATCTTCTGAAAAGATAACTTCAACATATAAGTCCCCACGACTTCTGCTTGAATGGACTCTCCTCCAGCACCGTAGAGCTTGAAGTAACTCTCCTTCAAAATTCTAAGATTCTGCAGTCCCTGTAATGACTTGCATATATGAGAACCGTAGGCAGTATCTAATATCCAAGAGTTTGAATTAGAAAAATTTAATGACAGAATTGTATGTATCTCATACATACCTTTTGGTGCATTGCTTGCACCAGTCTTTACAGATGCAAGGTAAACCTTGCAATTCCTTTTTCAGTGTCCTGCCTCGCTGCAGTAAAAGCAGGTACCCTTCTCAGAAGCTTTCTTCTCCTTCTTCCTTTTCATGACACCACCTTTAGGGTTCAACTTCTTTTTTGAACTCTTCATGCCTGATTTCTTTTTAGAGGTCTTACCCATAAGAAGAACTAGAGCCTTATCCTTTTTAATATGACTCACTACTATTTTGAGCATATTCAATAGCTCAGGTAATGAAGCACTCAATTGTTCATATGAAAATTGACCACAAACTGAGAAAATGATTCTGGGAGTGATTGCAGGATCAAATCCTGACTTAACTCCCCATCCATCACAAAACCTAATAGACCCAATCTGGTGATCAAGTCAATGACCTTAAGTACATGGTCTTGCATAAATGATCCTTCTATCATTCGAGCATGGAATAATTACTTGGATATCTCATACATTACAGTTCTACTCTGCTCTCCATACAACTCTTTTAGATTGAGAAGTATGGAGTGAGTATCCATGCTCTCATGCTGCTTTTGTAGATTATTACTCATAGAGGCAAGTATGATGCATTTAATAGTAAGGGAATCATTTTGCCACATCTTGTATATGGCTACTTCATCCTCAGTAGCATCATCTCCTAACGGCCCCAGGTCTAGGGTGTCAAGGATGTAGGAGATCTTCTCTTGTGTAAGTATAATTTTTAAATTTCTCAATCAGTCAATATAATTTAGACCAATCAACTTATTGGCATCCAAGATGCCTCTTAGTGATAGTGAAGATGCCATTTTTAATCTAAATAAATAAAGAACATAACATAAACAACCGTCTTACGATGACATGCATAATTAAACAAGGTCTTGTATCTAATTATGTCTCCCACTATTTTGTTGGACACTATATCTCTCACTATGATGAACGGGATACTGTAGAGTTATCCAAGTGAGGTTGAGATCCTAATTCCTCGTGAGAGCCTTATGGTTACACAACAAATCCTAACGAGTTCATAGGTAGAAAACTCTTTCTAATTGCAAATCATGCAATTCTCAACTCTATCCTGACCTCTAAAACATTAATAATCTTGTGGTTGCACAATAAACTATAATGTTCTAGTTAAGTATGATCCTTCATTTCTATACAGTCAAAATTGAATATAACTGCTCTTATGGTAACACAACAAAGCAGTATATCCAAAATTACCGTAAGCATCTTGTATGCACCAGGGCTACATTATATCAGTCCCTACAGCAAGCCTTGTGGTTACACAACAAACCTGCTATGGTTCTTGATATAATATTGACCTAGCATGAAGGAAGGCCCCTTAGTAGTATTTTTTTTTAAACATTAAGCAATCCAAATTCAAGATTCGAATTAATATAATTGATCAAAAAAGTGTAAAAATAAATTTGGTGGGAGTCCCCCCGTTGCTTTTCTAGACACCAACAAAGTTGGCCAGGCCAGTGAATGAAACCAATTAAATGACCACTGCACTTGAAATACTCCTAGACACCAAAGGATTAATCATTTCAAGAATCAGCAAGCTTAATTGTTGTTATTACTACTGACTTAATATATATTTTTTTATAAGGGCTTGGACTGATCTCATGCATATTCTAATAAAGAAGCATATAGCATATAACAAAGATGTTAAACTACATGCTTCAAATAATCAAATTATAACCATTCGAGTACTAGGCTACTAAGAGTTTAATTTTAACATATCATATATGTTCTACATAACCATCTCATGAATATAGCATATGATCAATGAATCATAAAATATTCTGTATAAAATATAATATTTGTTATTTCATCATTTTAGAATAACCATCCACCACATAGCGGACATCCACCACTGTGCCAGGGCAACCTTACAGAATAATGAATAACAAAATTTGATCACCAATAAATATCACATCTGATTGAATCAACCAAAGAAGGCTCTGATACCACTGTTGGGTTTCAGATCACGCAACGGAAGACTAGATTTCAAAATTTTTATGAAATCTGATAAACTAGAAATCCAAAATCCTAGGATCTCCCTTGGTATATTCAATCAAACATATATACCTATAAGTGAGGTTTAAAAATAAAACCTTAGATTGGTGAAAAATGGAAGAAGCCGGTATCTTTTCTTTTCCACGAGGTGCCCGAATGTTTACCCTCCAACAGGTGATCCACACGAAATCAGGATCAAAGAAATGCTCTAGCAGAACCTTGCCTTATCAAATTCTCCTCCCGAGAACTATCTGGCCTTGCTAGGATCAATTCCCAACACTCCTTCATCAATTCTCTCTTAAATGGCCTAAACCCCTCTCTTAGCCTTTCAAAAGGATCTTCCTAAACCCTTGTCTTAATGAAAGACTCCTTGTCTTAAAGTCAAAGACCTTGTCTTAAAGAAGACCCCTTGTCTTAAAACTACAAGACCTTATCTTAACAAGGGAAGGAAGAAACTTTATCAAACTTCTAATTGATTTTTATCCAGACCAAAGGGGGGGGTATTTATAACGTATGAATAGATGCTAATATATCTATTTATAAAAGTTTTGAATCTGATTATTAATGTATCAAATACATCCTTTAATCAGAAGGACCGTTGTTACGCATTATGAATTCATACGACGTTTAAGCATTGTATGACTTCTTTTCAATAACCAAACTTTCTTATGATTATTTGACCAGATCAAACCTGATCCTAGCCATCCAAATCTCATGCCATAATCTGATTAAGGCCTTGGATTTAATTTAAAACCCTGGGAGAGAATTGATACGTGAAAAGTTACGAAGAAATTTTTACCCTTCTAGAATTGGCGCCACCAAGATCCCATCTTGGCCCTCCAAATATGTTTTGACTTGGTCAAATCACTCAACCAAAGGTGGGGATTAAATATTGACACTCTAATCCTTATCCTAAAAAGGTGATTAACATGCAGGACTCCTAGCCCTTCTGCATGCCAAGATAAAATGCCGTGCGCCAAGAACCATACGCCAAACCTTATCCACTTTATCTCCATGCCATTTAGGTATTTTAATCCCATTAAAATTCTTCAAAAATGGCATGCAACAAGATAAAGAAAAGTGGTTAGTTGGTGTCAAAAATTAAGATTAGATCCTTCCATGAGAAGAACTCTAATCCTCTCACATGTTACAAGTCTTCATGCGCTAAAATCCAAACGCATGACCTGATTTCCATGCCCCATAAGCCATAGATTTTAATCTTATTAAAATCTCATAAAATTAGGCATTAAACCTCATCAAATAATGATTAAAATGGCATAAAATTTTGGAGTAAAATCTCTTTGGAGAAGGACTTCTTATATGCACACAATTCTTGCACCAAATAATATGGCACCTTACACCAAGAGTCCTACCAACTTGGGACTCTTGATAAATGATGTTAAAATCATGAAAAAATTTTCAATTAAGGTTGATTAAAATAATCACTAACCAAATAAAGTCTCACTTAATTTTGGTTGACTTATTAGCAAGGTTTCAAACTCAAATAGATTAGGTTAGGAGCTTGGGTTAGCCAACAAGTACTAGCTTGTCAATTAGGCACCCAATCCGGATCCAATATCCCATGATTAAATCAAATAAAATCCTTGATTGATTTCTTGATGTGTGTTACCCTTTGGGTTTCACATCTAGCTAGCAGTAGGTCTGAATTTATGTTGACCCAAATTGATTAGAGTCCATCTAACCGAATTAGGTCAAACCGATGCATATCCAAGTTCTCAAATTAGAACCCTTTCTAATTAACCCATGAATTAAACTCTTTAATTTATGAAAACCTATAAGACATGATTGATGTCTAGCAACATGTCATGCCTACCCGAAAGATGTAAAATTTTTTGATAAAAATACCAAAAATATTCTTCAGTGGCAAGTTACCGTACAATTCAATCCTTCAATCATCCAACATCCCGAATATGATTATGGATATAGAATCAAGTCAAATTCAATTTCATATTCATATTTCTGTTGATCATAAGATGATGATTTGATTAATAAAATATTAAAAATTCTTTCTAATTTTTATTCTGCTTTGATCAAAGCCTTCTTGAATCATCTCTCGATTGAAACAAGTAGGATGTGATCTCCTTTTTAAATGGAGTGATCGATTTCGTATTGACCTACTCATAATCTCCATATATAATCCATCATATCCAGAACACCCCATACATGACTAAGTCATGAATGAATATGAACTAAAACTATGATTTTCTATGCACAAGGTACCATGGTGGTCTCAGGTCTAAGGACCACATGCACAACCCCACTAAAGTAGCATCTCTTGACATTAGAATTCCATAAGATGTTTCTCATGTCGGATCAATTCAGTAAACTTATTCTCTAATGAGCATCCACACCCTTGTATTAGTATCTCACACAAGTAGCTTATGAGATCAGCTACCCTCTCTACCGAGTATACATAGGATGTGCTATTTTTTTTCGAACATCGATCTCTGACTCAATGTCCCTCTAACTAAGAATATTTTAGATCAAGATTTTAGGATTTTAGATCTCATAGGTATGATCTCATTATAACCCTAAAATCATTGTCCTGATCTATGGGATTCATCGTGATCTCAATTAAAAAATATAAGATGCAGCACATAATAAAAAAAATACTTTTTATTAATATAAAATATCATTTACAGAAGTGTAAAAGATTAGAAGAAAAATCTCTTATATACATAAGTCGATTGGCTTGTAGGGTATATTCCTTTCAGTTTTCACATCTATCTGTCAGATTTTATAATCATAGCAAGCCGCAATAGCAAGCAAAGTATGGATAGATTTCAATATGGCTACGAGCGAGAAGATTTCTTAATGGTCAATGCCTTCACGCTGACTATAACCATTAGCCACAAGTCTAGCTTTATAAGTCTCTATCTTACCATCGGTATCATCTTTCTTTTGTAGATCCATTTACACCTAATGGGTATGATACCCTCAAGTGGATCCACTAAAGGTCAGACTTGATTCGAGTGGATCGAGTCAATTTCTAACTTCATAGTATCTAACCATTTCTCAGAATCAATGTCAGACATTGCCTCGTCAAAGGTATTAGGGTTATCACTATGACCCCTATCTCTCATAAGGAACATTTCCTTCATTTTCTTTGTAAGCATACCCATGTACCTTTCTGAAGATTGAAAGATCCTGCTAGATCTACAAGGTGGTAGAGGAACATCAACTACTGGCTCATAGACTATGGATTCTTGAGGATCTATAGCTCTAAGCTCTTCAGAGACTTTCTCTTCGAGCTCCACTAACCTCCCACTATCGCCATCCTGGATAAACTGTTTTTCTAGGAATACGACATTTGGGCTCACAATCATATTGTGGTCTTATGAAAAGTAGTAGTATCCCATAGATTTTTTTGGATACCCTATAAAGTGAGCTATAATAGATCTATCCTCTAATTTATCCGCCATTTGTCTCTTGACATAGGCCGGACATCCCCAAGTCTTAAGACAATCCAGACTCGACTTCTTACCGAACTATATCTCATATGATATGGTAGGAATGGACTTTGATGGAACCTTATTAAACAAGTGAATGACAGTTAACAAGGCATGTCCCCAAAAAAATAAGGGTAGATCAGTGAAGCTCATCATGGATTGGATCATATCCAATAAGATCTTGTTCCTCCTTTCGGATACTCCGTTGAGCTGAAGTATTCCAAGAGGAGTCCATTGAGAGACTATGCTATTGTCCTTAAGATATCTCAGAAATTTTTGACTAAGATATTCACCTTCTCGATCAGATCAAAGAACCTTAACGGATTTGCCTGTTTGTTTTTCTATTTCATGCCTAAATTTTTTGAACCTTTCAAAGGACTTAGACTTATGTTTCATCAGATACATATACCCATACCTAGACAAATCATCGGTAAAGAGAATGAAGTAGGTATGACCACCCCTGATCTGCACATCAAATGGCCCACACATATCGATGTGTATCAGGGCAAGTAGCTTTGTCGCCCTTTCTCTATATCCTACAAAGGGCAACTTGGCCATCTTTCTTCGAAGGCAAGATTCGCAAGCTGGATATGACTTTGAATTAAGAGAGCCAAGGATCCCATTCTTCTTTAGTCTATTTATTTTGTCCTCTCCAATATGGCTTAGTCTATGGTGCCACAAGTGCTTCTGATTAATTTCATCTCTAGATCTCTTTTGGTCTATGACACTCACTATTTGCTCATTTAGGTTCACATTCGCATCAACATGCAAGTGATAAAGACTGTCAATTAAAAGATCTCGTGCAATCAAGTTATTTCATAAATAAATAGAATAAAAGTCTTTATTAAAATAAATTTCAAAACCTTTCGGTGCTAATACAGACATGAAAATTAAATTTCGACTAGCTACAGGAACATAATAACTGTCTTTTAAATCTAATCTAACACCAGATGATAATCAAAGAGAGTAAGTACCAATAGTCTTTGTAGCAATCTTTACTCCATTGCCGACCCGAAGGATCATGTCACCTATTTTCAACCTCCTACTTTCTATCAGACCTTGCATTAAGATACATATATGAGCACTCGAACTAGAGTCCAATACCCAACTAGAAGTAGAAGAAATCGTAAGGTTAAATTCAATTACGAGCATACCTTTAGAAGGCTTATCCATCCTTTTTGATCTTTAAGCTCTCCAAATATTTAGGATAGTTCCTTCTCCAGTGGCCTTTAGCATGACAGTGAAAATACTTTTCCTTTGCCTCGACTGCCTTTGGACCATCCTTCTTCAGCTTGCTCTCTTTTTTTTGCTTCTTCGTGGATTTAACCTTCTTCCTTCCTGTAGACTTTCTCTTAGAAGAAGAAGTCTGCTCCACAATGAGAACAGTACCCCCTGAACTCTTCAAGATACACTCCACGGTGACCAACATATTGACGAGTTCGAGAATAGTGCAGTCAAGTTTGTTCATATAAAAATTCAAAATGAATTGACTATATGAACTGGTTAGAGATTGAAGGATCAGATCCATCTGTGATTCCTTTTGCATTTCTAGTCTGAGCTTTTCAAGCTCCTCAATATCCTTGATTACTATCATACAGTGCTTAGGGACAGACTGACCTTCGCGCATCTTCAGATTGAAGTCTTTTGGACACTTTGAAGCACACAGTATGGCTCTGCTCACCATACAACTCTTGTAGGTGAGTGGTCATGGCCCGGACAGTGGGCATATGCTCATGCTGGCTTTGTAATTTATTTGACATAGATGCCAGTACATAACACTTGACCCAATTATCTTCATCTATCTATTTCTCGAAAGTAGCTCTTTGCTCAACAGTGAGACGGTTTGGTAGCACTACAGGATCCTGATCGAGAACATGGCTTAACTTTTTTGAGGTCAGGACGATCCTGAGATTTTTGAGCCAGTCTTTGTAATTTGTACCAATCAAACGATTGATTTCAAAGATGCAGGCTAGAAGGTTTGAGGCTGACATTGTGGTTTAACTGTGAGAGTAGAGATTCAAATTAGACTTTTGTACTTAATGTTTATATTTGCTTCTAAGAACTTTAAGATGCCAACAATGGGTCCCACTAATTTATCAGATCCCTCCACTATTCGAAAAGGAAATAAAAATTCTAATGCGACAAAAGATTCCTAGTAGGTGCTACGGTCCCACCGATGACATGCACCTCACTTAAAAGTTATTGGTAATATGCACACCGATGCGTAGGCAACTCTTTACTTAGATGTTTCACTAAGCATGTTGCAGTGACTTAGTCTCTAAGTCATGTGGGCTCACCTAATAGTTATTGCCTACACTTCTTAGTTAAGCCCAATGTCCCACTGTTCACAAGCAGGTGCAAGGCCGTCATTGGGTCCCTTACCTAACAGTTATTGGGTCCAACCCTATCCTTATCCTGAAGCAACACTTTGCTAATAAAGTGGTTGCATGTTCCTGATGCAACTGGACCACTGTAACCAGTCGAGAATAATCAACGTCGGTAGCATACCTGCACATGTACAACGATGGAAGACCTATGGACTTAATATTTGTGGAGAGATTTAGGTTTAGGTCTCATCTAATCAGTCATCATATGACCGATCTAACTGGCATGAACTAAATCAGATTGCTAAGTAACCTAATTCAAGATCTAATCTTCAAAATTATTGCCTAGATATGGAGCCCAAGAGGGGGGAGGCTGAATTGGGTCTTTTTAAAATTTGTGTGATTAGTGAACTCAAGTAAGGTACTATACTTGTTGAGTGGAGTGAATAGATTAGCTAAGAGAATAAAATCAACTTCAAATAATAAGTAAGCAAGTATAAAGCATAAAAAATAATTGAAGAGATGCAAGTACAATAAACACAAGAGATTTATAGTGGTTCGGTGCCAACCTTGCACCTACATCCACTCTCAAAATCCCTACTTGAAAATTCAATCCACTAAAATGATTATAAGATACAAAATATCAGATAACACCGATCCTTGCTATCCAAATAAGAACATTTATTTTTTGGATACAAGCCAACCCACATATACTCCAATTTTAGGTTCGGATCAATCTATTCGAGTTTTAAAATCTCCCAAAACTCAAAACCCAAAATACAATAGTAAATGAATAGTATACAAAAATTTTAGCACAATAGTTTCTTAAATGAGCACAATAAATGCAATAAAAATATAATACTTAAGGAGAAAAAGTTTTTGCTGAATATCCTCAAATAATTGGCATACTTGAATGTAGCTGGAGAGTGGTTGATGAGCTGATTGATTACTTCTTTCCTCTCTTTTTAAGGATTTTTTTCACTTTCATGAATGTGAACTTGAATGCATGAATCTTGATTGATTTTCTATCTCTAAAGAGTATTTATAGCTTCTATTTAGACTTGAGAGTGTCTTAGTATCGGTTAAGAGCCATTGGAGAGTATTTAATGTGCATTAAATATATCAAAAATAGATTAAAAATTAGTCATTATGAGGTTCATCTAGAATGGGACGTTCCATGGATCGTCCCACTATGGCTGGGAAGTCTCATGGGTTGCCTCATTTGGCCAGACTGAAAAACAAACTCTCTGTTTTGATCTCAGAGTCTCAGGGGTCATCCCATAAGTCATCCCATTACGTGCCACAAGTCAAAAATAGAGCATGCCGGCTACCCAATGGAAGGAGATGATCCAATTGAGTCACCTCATTTTATTCTAACCCAATTTTTCATATATTTAAGGTCTGAAACTTATCAGAACACTGTCAAATACTCTTAAATGAATTTAAATCAATTTGACACTTTCAAAAAATTTTAAAAAAGATTTCAACTTGCAGAAACATCAACTTTGACACACCTGATGGAGCTTTCAAACTCAATATTTTGGACTACCTGAAATATCACTAAAATATTCTTCAAGGATAAGAAATTCATTAGTAGTCTCCTTAAATGATTTGTGATCATCAAAATTAATTCTTGGACAATAATCTCTCCTTTTTTTATGATGACAAAATATTTGAGTGTTCATAAAAAAGATCCATAAAGCTCAAGGGATTGAGTTTGTGAAGCACTTGTAGGAACATACCAAATATTAAGTATAGAATATTATGAGATACATATTTTTAGTAAGTTGTAATGTTTTAAATTATTTTACTGAAAATTGTTTGTGAAGATATTAGGATTTTTCAAAAATTATTTCTAATCAGTAAAATTCTCTCCTTTCTTGTATGAAAAAGATGAAAGTAACTATTTTGACCATTTTGAAAAAATTCTCCTCCTTTCTTATATAAAAAGTGGTCAAGTTGTAAAAACTTTTTTTATATTTATTATCAGAGTAAAAATGGTTCATAAAAATTTTTTTTCTCTTCCTTATTTTTAGTATCAGAGCAATATGTATATAAAAAAATTTTTTCTTTTTGTCTTCTTTATTTTGGTATCCAAGTAAAGATGAAAGTATCAAAGCAAGAATCAAAAATAGATGTATTAGAATATTTTATAAAATTAAAAATAGATGTATCAGAGTATTTTGATATCAAGACAAAGATGAAAGTATCAGAGCAAGAATCAAAAATAGATGTATCTGAGCATCTTGCAAAAATATCAAAATAAAAGTAAAGATAGACGTATCAGAGCAAAAAATAGATGTATCAGAGTAAAATTCATAAAAATTTAAAATTCAAAAAAATTTGCAAAAATTCAAGATGAACTACCTTCTCCTCCTTTTTGACATTATCAAAAATGAACTAGAGAGAGTAAGATTTTTAATGAGCTATGGTGGTACATCAGGTATCAGAGTAATTTTAAATGTAATAGACATTTAATCATTTATATATAAACAGAAGTTGGCCATACAAAGTGATGATAATAGATAACCTCATACATTAATTACAACAAAATAAGAGGTTACAAGAGTCAAGTGCATTCATTCATTACAATGATCAAGTCATAATATATATCTATGAGCATAAGGCTCTCATACATTCAACTACTAAAATAAAATACAACAACTAAGTAGTATGTAACCTAAAACTGCTAATACAAAATGATAAGATCAGGGAGCATGGGCATCGAGCTCAAGATCAAAATAACTGAAATAGAATCAGCCTTAGCCTCGACTGGATGGTCTGGTCCGAGTAGAAGATATCGAAGGACGAAAGGTGGTAGACTGAACAAAAGTGGGCTCATGGATATGGAGGGTCTGGACTGGAGCTGAGTCCTAATGGCATCTAGCTGGGATAGGACTCCTCTCACTGAAACTCTGAGCCCCTCAAGATCAAAGGAAACAAAATCTCTCAAGTCTCTAATATCTATTCGGATCAGCTCAAGTGTGGAACGAAGCAGGCTGTAAAGTCTCTCTATCTCTCGAGCCAAATCAGCCAACTGAGGTGAAGAGGTGCTCGAAGTGCTCACTCTTACTGATAGTGAATCCAGTATCAGTCTGATCTTCCTCTCAATATCAAAGATCCTGCCACTAAATCGAGCATAGAGCTCTCTACACTCTCCAATTGGAGCTCAGGTTAGACAATAGTTGTACCAAAGAAGAAATGTGTGGCACGACTGAGAGATTTGAAGAAGAAGCAGAAAAAGAACTCAGCTGAGGTGGATGATACTGCTGCTGCTACACCTGCTGGAGGATCTACTGCTGATACTACTGAAACTGGTGGAACTACTGAAGAACCTGCTTCTGGAACTACTGCTGCTGGACTGATAGAATACCTGTAACTCGCTTAGCCAATAGTTCCATCTCATCCTTTCCTAATCTAAATGAAGATGGCATAGTACGGCTCGAAGATGGGGGTGCACCGACTGAGGGTCCTGCCTCAAGCTCTGATACAAAATGATTATCAGGGCTCTATCTGGACACAGGTGGTGATGACGGACCCTCCCCCTCAGCACACTCCTCCTCATCCTCCTCCTTTGCTGTAGCTCCTCGGCCTTTGGTCCAACGACCATCCACTCTGATAAATCCCATGCATCAAAGGGAGTGGTCGTTGTAGGTGTCAGTATTCATTAATCTACAAACAACCTCCTCCTTAAAGCTCACTCCAGACTCCTTAAATATCACTATCAGAGCCATTCCATAACACAAGGGAGCTTTGGATCTATTCAAGGCCTCCCTCATGGCATCAATCATCAGGAATGGCAAATTTAGAAGAGACCTAGGGACTACATGATGCATCAAACAGATGTCTAAACCAGTCATCAAATCATATCTTCCCCCTCTAGGGAAGAAGATCCTGAAAATCATGTGGTGGAGCTATCTCATCTCCATACTCAAATCCTTAGCCTCAATTTTTATGAACCGCTCCACATCCTCTCTTCCTAAATTGGTCTTGAGCTTAATTTCTTTCCTTGGAAGCTCATCGAGGCAACTACTTTCACAGAGCATCTGAAGAAGTCTACCCAACCTAGGAGCATTTAGTATAATTTGGACACCCTTAACTATTGATCTTAAAACCCCATCAGTGAAAACTAGATTAGAACAAAATTTCTTGACCAGATCAATATATATGAGCTTAGACAAACTACAAAAAAATCTTCATCCTTGTTTAATCAATTTTTCACTAATAAAAAATCTATCACTTCTCAAGAAACGAAAATCAATATTCCTTCCCAGGGCTACCTTCCTTGCGGACAAAGAGATCTTATTTGGGGTGATCGGAAGAGAGGCTTGAACAGATGCTTGAGCAGTCTTCTTCCTTCATTCCTCAGCCTTCAAAGACCTCACTGACTTTCTTCTCTGTGGCAACCTTATTTTGGAGGCCATTGTCCCAAAAAGAGTAGAAGAATCGATCAAGAGAATAGAGAAAGGTGAAGGATGGATGGAAATGAGAAGAAAAAAGGATTTTGGGGTGATTATCTCAAATTTTGGAGATTAGGGCTTGAGATTTTGATAGAGAGCAAGAGAGAGATGGTTTTGATCAAGGATATGCCAAGAGAATGTGTTTGCCCTAGAATTTAAGGTAGAAATCCAAGATTTTTGGGTGGTTAAGGGATGGATTTATGGCTGGTGGAGAGTTAGAAGAAGAATTTTCGGTTGGGAATGAGAAGAAGAGGAAGAAGTATAGTAATTGAGTCGCCCCACTTAGGTTTTAAGAGAGGGATTTAAATAGGTCGGCTCACACAAAACCCATTTACCCGAATAATTGGGATGCCTAATGGGACGTCCCATCCAGAAAAAGATCAGGTGATATAAAAATAATTTAAAAATAAAAAAAATCAAGAGAAAAAAAATTGAAAAGGCTTATATCGATTTAAGATGATCATGAAGAGTCTAAATAAATTTTGATATGATTTTTGATGGAGTATTTCAATGAAAAAAATCTGAGATTATATCTGAATAACACTGATGATTTTTTAATTGACTTGAAATAATCCTAAAAAAAAGATAGATGCTTCCCAAAATTACAATGATGAAGTCGAGAGATTTTGGATAGATTTTGAGAATGAAAATATGATTAGAGATCAAGCAGAAAGATCTAAGATGTCTAATTTTCTTCTAATTTTATAAAATTTATTTTTATTTAGTATTTTGATAAAAATATTAGCTAATTGCTTTTCAGTATTTATGTATTCAAGAGCTACATCATTATTTTGAACATATTCTCTTATAAAATGATATCTAATTTCAATATATTTTGACCTAGAGTGTTGAATTGAATTTTTGGTCAAATTAATAGCACTAATGTTATCACATCTTATGAGAATGTTTATAAGTTCAACTTCAAAATTTATGAGCTGTTGCTTAATCCACAAAATTTGAGTATAGCAACTTCCGACTGCAATATACTCGACCTCGATCGTAGACAGTGCCATCAAATTTTGCTTCTTGCTAAACCAAGAGATTAAGTTCACTTCGAAAAATTGGCAAGTTTCACTAGTACTTTTTCTATCTAACCTACATCTAGCAAAATCTGTATCTGAGTAACCTATTAAATCCATAGAAGATTGCTTAGAGAACCAAAGTCCTAGGTTTTGTGTTCTTTTTAAGTATTTGAAAATTCTTTTAACAGCATTTAAGTGAGATTCTTTAGGGTTTGACTGAAATCTAGCACACATATATACACTGAATATTATATCAAATCTACTGGTAATAAAATATAACAAAAAATCTATCATGCCTCTATAAATCTTTGAATCTATATTCTTGTCATATTCATCTTTATCTAATTTACAGGAAGGGGTCATAGGAGTACTTACACTTTTGGAGCTCTCCATTCTAAATTTCTTTAATAGTTATCTTGTATACTTATTTTGGGTGATGAAGATTTCTTTCTTTATTTGTTTGATCTGGAGTCCGAGGAAAAAAGCGAGTTCTTCCATCATGCTCATCTCAAACTCTCCCTACATGAGCTTGGTAAATTTTTGAGACAAAGCTTCTTTAGTAGACTCAAATATAATATCATCAATATATATTTATATAACTAGAATTTTTTCATCTTTTCTTTTTATAAATAGAGTTGTAACTACTTTTTTTTTTAAAAAATTATTTTCTAGTAAGAATTTACTTAATCTTTCATACCAAGCCCTAGGAGCTTGTTTTAAACCATACAATGCTTTATTTAACTTAAATACATGATTTGGATATTTATGATTTTTAAAGCTTAGGGGTTGCTCTACATATACTTCTTTAACAATATAATCATTTAGAAAAGTACTTTTAATATCTATTTAAAATAATTTAAAGTTCATGAAATATGCATAAGCAAGCAGCATTCTTATGGCTTCTAGTCTAGCAACACATGCAAATATTTTATCAAAATCAATTCTTTCTTGTTAATTACATCTTTTAACAACTAATCTTGCTTTATTTCTGATTACATTATCATCTTCATCTAATTTATTCCTATATACCCATTTTATTTCAATTATTAGATAATTTTTAGGTCTAGCAACAAGAGTTCATACATTGTTTCTTTCAAACTGATTTAGCTCTTCTTGCATAATAATTATCCAGTTATAGTCCTGTTAGCTTCTTCTATTGTTTTAGATTCTAGGTATGAAATAAAAGCTACATAATTATATACATCTCTAAGAGAAAATCGAGTTCTTATCCTTTGTGTGTCGGATCACTAATGATTAATTCTTTGGGATGATTATGGACATACCTCCATTCTCTTGGAAGATTACTTGTATCTTGAGGTTGTTCTTGAATGTTTAGATCATTGATGCTTTCATCCTCATATTTTTCTTCTAATTGTTTCTTGTTTCACTCATTTAAGTTATTGATGGTGAGCACTTTTATTCCATCTTCTATGATACCTGCATCATCAGTACTCTCTCTCTTCCTTGTTGGAAGATCATTAGCTTCATCAAAAACTGTATGAATTGACTCTTTCACTACTAGTATTCTTTTATTAAATATTCTAAAAACTTTACTAGAAGTAGAATAGCTGAAAAAGATAGCTTCACCAGATTTAGTATCAAATTTATCTAAGCTATCTTTGCCATTATTTAAAATAAAACAGGAGCAACCAAAAATATAAAAATATCTTATATTAGATTTTCTACCTTTTCATAATTCATAAGGTATTTTCTTTAGAATTGATCTTATTAAAGCACGGTTTAAGATGTAACATGCTGTGTTAATTGCTTTTGCCCAAAAGTACTTTTGGAGCTTGCTCTCACATAGCATGGTATGGGCCATTTCTTTAAAGATCCTATTTTTTCTCTCTACTACTCCATTTTATTGTGGTATTCCAGGTGCTGAAAAATTATGATCTATACCTTTTTCATCATAAAATTTTTCAAAATTTTTGTTTTCAAATTCAATGCCATGGTCACTATGAATTGAAATAATTGATAAACTTTTTTATTTAAAATTTTTTGACAAAACTTAGATAATACTAAAAATACTTCATCTTTAGATGCTAAAAATAAAACCCAAGTGAAACGTGAAAAATTATCAATAATTACAAAGTCATATCTTTTATCTCCTAGATTAGTTGTCTTTGTAAGATCAAACAAATCTATATGTAAAAGTTCTAAAGATTTAAAAGTTGAAACAATGTTCTTAGATTTAAAAGAAACTCTTGTTTATTTATCTAGTTGACATGCATCACAAATTTTATCTTTGTCAAAACTTATTTTTGACAAATCAAAAATTAAATTTTTTTTAATAATTTTAAAAAATATATGCATACTAATATGTGCAAGCCTACAGTGCCAAAGACAACTAGTCTCATTGATTTTAACATTTATGGCCACAAGATATTGCATGTTTTGCATGAAAAGATTATCCAAATCAACCATGTAAATATTGCCATGCCTATGCTCAATGAATCTAGTGCTATCATCAAAAAGACCAGTTACAATACACATAAATGATTCAAAAATTACTTTATAATCTTTATCACATAATTGACTAATACTTAAAAGATTATGCTTGAGACCATCTACAAGTAATATATTTTTAATATAAGTGGAGCGAGTGATACCAATGTTATCAATATCGATGATCTTTTCTTTGCCATTATCTCCAAAGGTGACCATCCCTCCATTTTTAGCTTCCAATGTGATGAATTGAGATTCATCACCGATCATGTATCTTGAGCATCCACTATCAAGATACCACTTCCATTTTATTGCTTAGGATGCAAGACACACTTGTACACATAAAATCAAATTTTAACTTTAGGTACCTAAGCTAACTTAGGTCCTTTGAAGTTAGTCACAATGGTTCCTTTTGGAACCCATATTTCTTAATATTTGTATCAACAAATTTATTTGATAAGCATATATAAGCTTTATGTCTTACTTTGCCACATTTAAAATAAGTAATATTAGATAATTTGCTCATGGATGCATTAACAAAAATATTTTTCAAAAACTTTTATTTTCTAAGAGTACTATAGCCAAGTCCGACTTTATCATATACAGCTTTTTGACTACCAATAATCATTTGAAGTTTATTTGAACTTAGAGTAAATCTATCAACTATTAGTTTCAATTTGGTTACCTCTTCCTTTAGATCCTGATTTTTTTTTACAAGAGTTTTGTTTAAGTCTGAAATTTCATCTTTTTCTTTCAATAGAGTTTGATTCTTTATTTCTAATTCTTTATTTTTACTATCAATTTTTTCTTTTTCTTGAGTTAATGCTTGGTTTCTTAATTTCAGATCTTTATTTTTCAATCTTAATTATCTTAGATCATTCAAAAGTTCATGAAAAGCTTCTTACAATTCATCATAAAAAAATTTATTTTGAGTTTCAGGGGTTATCTCATTTTCATGTGCCATAAGGCACAGGTTGGCTTCTTCATGAGATTTTTCATCAGAATGTTGCTTCATGGTTAGCTCGTGGGTTATGAGGGATCCAAGTAGCTCCTTCAAAGGTAGAGCATTTAAGTTTTTGGCTTCTTGAATCGTAGTGACCTTTGTCTCCCACGATCTTGGTAGAGACTTAAGTACTTTTTTCACAAGATCACTATTAGAATAACACTTACCAAAATTTTTTAGACCACTTATGATATCAGTGAAATGAGTAAATATTTGAGTTATTGACTCTTTAGGTTTCACTTTAAATAATTCATAGTTGTGCACAAGCATATTAATTTTAGACTCTTTTACTTGGTTTGTGCATTTATGTATGACTTCTAACCTATTCCAATTTTTTTTTAGCTGAATTATAAGTAAAAATATGGTTAAATTCATTTGCATCTAAGGTGCAATATAAGATATTCATTAGCTTTAGCATTAAGCTGAGCTATTTTCTTATCAAATTCATCTCATTCATCTTCCGACTTAGGGAGAGACACACCATCAATCAATTTAGTGGATGTGTGAGATCCATTTACTATGACACTCCACATATCATAGTCAAGTGCTTGAATAAAAATTTTCATCCGAGCTTTCAATAGGTGTAGTTTGACCTATTAAAAAGTGGAGGTTGGTTTATGGATTGCCCCTCGACTAGAGATGTGTCAAATTAGGCTGCCATGGATCTTTGACTCCTGATGGTTAATTCAAGCAAGGACTAGAGCACCAAACTCTGATACTACTTGTTGCCCAGATATAGAGCTCAAGAGAGGGGGTGAATTGAATCTTTTTAAAATTTGTATGATTAGTGAACTCAATAATGTGCTATACTTGTTGAGTGGAGTGAATAGATTAGCTAAGAAAATGAAATCAACCTCAAATAACAAGCAAGTATTAAGCATAAAGAATAAATGAAGAGATGCAAGCATACAGAATAAATGAAAAGATTTATAGTGGTTTGATGATAATCTTACACCTACATCCACTCCCTAAGTCCCTACTTGAGAATTCAATCCACTAAAAAGATTACAAGATACAAAATATCAGATAACACCGATCCTTGCTATCCAAGTAAGAACATTTATTTTTTGGATACAAGTCAACCCATACATACTCTGATTTCAGGTTTGGATTAATCTATCCAAGTTTTGAAATCCTTCAAAATTCAAAACCCAAAATACAATAGTAAGTGAATAGTATACAGAAATTTCAGCACAATAGCCCCTTAAATGAGCACAATAAATGCAATAAAAATATAATACTTAAGAAGAAGAAGCTTTTGCTGAATACCCTCAAATGATTGACACACGTAAATGCAGCTGGAGAGTGGTTGGTGAGCTAATTGATTACTTCTTTTCTCTCTTTTTACGGATTTCTTTCACTTTCACGAATATGAGCTTGAATACATGAATCTTGATTGATTTTCCACCTCTAGAGAGCATTTTTAGCTTCCATTTGGACTTGAGAGTGTCTTAGTATCGGTTAAGAGCCATTGGAAAGTGTTTCATGTGCATTAAATGCATCAAAAATAGGCTAAAAACTAGTCGTTATGAGGTTCGTCCAGAATGGGACATCCCATAGGTCATCCCATTGCGACTGAAAAGTCTCATGTATCGCCTCATTTGGTCAGGCTAAAAGACAGACTCTCTGTTTTGGTCTCAGAGTCTCAGGGGTCGTCCCACTATATGCTACAAGCCAAAAATAGAGCGTGCCGGCTATCCAATAAAAGGGGATGACCCAATTAGGTCATTCCATTTTATTACAACCTAATTTTTCATACATTTAAGATCTGAAACTTATCAGAATACTGTCAAATACTTTTAAATAAATTTAAATCAATTTGACACTTTCAAAAGGCTTTAAAAAAGGCTTCAACTTGTAGAAACATAAACTTTGGCACACTTGATGGAGCTTTTCAAATTTAATATTTTGGACTACCTAAAATATCACTAAAATATTCTTTAAAGATAAAAAATTCATTAATAATCTCCTTAAATAGTTTGTGATCATCAAAATCAATTCTTGGAGCAACACAAATTGACCAGTAAATGGAGATCGATGGAGGTCCCTCCGTTGCCTTCCTAAGACACCAATAAATTGATCAAATCGACTAACGAAACTAATTAAATAATCACATCTCATTAATTTGCCTTAGATACTAATAGGTCGATTAATCAGAATTGGTTAGCTCTAGCGAATTGGGCTCAAATCTGCATACCAAATTAGATCCTTAGGTTAATCGATTCTACATATGGGATTTAAATGATTTGATCAACAATAATTGTATAATTATTAACCTAACTGATCTGATCCTTATCAATACTTAATTTGGTTTGATCAATTATTTAATCGAGTTAGACCTATATAACTCAAATCAAAAATGTTAAATGCAATCCTATTACATGACCTAATTTATGATTTTTTTATGACAAAAATCTTCATATACAAATACAAATTTTGATTCTAAAATCATATTTCAGAGCATGAAAGTAAGTTTTAAAATATAAAAATAATTTTTAAATTTTAGCATATTAACATATATCAAATATATGCATGTAAAATCAGATCTAAATAAAATTTCAGATCTTAGCATGATATCATATATCTGATATACTAATCATGGATGAGATTAAAAATAAATTTATAATTTAAATATTTAATTATATATCATATATATGAATTAAAATTCAGATCATATAAAAATTTTAAATTTTATGCATGCATCTATGTATCACATGCACATGAACTAGAATTCTTTCTAGATCAAAATTTAGATCAATGCATGTAATTACATATAATCTATATATTCTAAAATTAAATTTAAAATCAAATTTTAGATTAGAAGATCCATCTATACATCTCATGTATCAAGAAAAAAATTTAATTTTAAAATTTTTTTCAAAACATGTATATCAAAATTCAGTATATGAAAATCCATAGCTCTGATACCACTGTTGAAATTCGGAGTTTGATGCATGCATATATATTTCAAAAATTTTTATTTTCTAAATACCGTAGAAAAGAATAAGATTAAAATATTTTTAATATAAATTATGCATGCATAAAAATATAAAACCATATGGATCTATCTCATATGCTGAAATTGATATATGCTGAAATTCAGATTGTGATCAAATTACATACCTATTTCGTAATTTTTTCTTCAAATATGGATCTGGAAAAGAAGATATTCCCTCTTAGTTGCACAAGCATCCAATCTCTATGAGTATCCACTCAGAATCAGCTTGGAACAGCCCTCTTTAATCTAAATTTTGGTTCTCCAAAATTCAGCCTGCTGAATCTGAACAAAGTCTGGATTGCGATCAACACTTGATCTTTCTTCTTGATCTTCTTCTTCTCCTATTCTCTAAAGTTTCTCCTTGCTTTGTGCTACTACAAAACACTAGCAACCAAAAATTATGGGATGCCCAACACCTTGGGCGTGGAACTCTTTGGGACTCGCGTCCCAAGGGATGGGCGTCTAGAACGCCCAAGAGAAAAGAAAGGAAGAGCAAGAGAGGGCATAGGAAGAGCCTTTGGGCATGAGGGACTACTGGTTTGGATACTCTAGGGACCTTAGAGGAGGTCTCTTTAAATAGGCACAAGATTGAATCCTATTCAATCACATAATACTTTGCATTGGGTTTCCTATTAACTTAAGTTATCCAACTTACTTTAGGAGACCTTTTAGGCGCCAACAATTGGAGCCCTTGCACCCATAATTAACACCCCAAAATATACCTAAGAGATGCCCCATAAGAGAACTAAAAGCCCTCTAATCAATGGACATGTCCAACTTGATCAAATCAAGGTGGCGCCCAAAAATAACTATCAAAGAAATTAATTAGAGACTTGCATCCTTAATTAATATGATCCATAACCTTAAACATCCAACAATTGGAGTCTCATGAATCTAATTTATGTAGATTATTAGTAGATAATTAAGTTAAAATTATCTTATTAAATAAGTAATTCCAACGAAAAGAAGAATTAGGTCTAACCATGTACTAGCAAGGTTATCATGAACTCAATAAGTTTTTTTAAACCCAATTGATACTTCATAAGCTCAATTACTTATTCTAGGCCTAATCCCTTTGTTGTGCTACCCCATAGGTTTAATTTTATCTGGTAGTGAGATATACAATGATATCTGTCATTGTATCATTGAAACTCTTTCCAATGGGTCAGATCAATTTCACTCTAACTCAGTAAGGATTGTCGATCCAGAATGATCCTAGTGAGCTCTCATAATCCACCAGTAACACTAAGTAGTATACAGTGGCAACTCAGTAGAACTGAAATAAATTTTTAGATGTAGTTAACGTGTGATTCAGTCCCTCTATCGTAAGTCTCAATTAGATGGTAGGTTATCGATAAATTGTCAAATCTCAACATCAGTCATATGATAGATTCGATTAGCTCAAGTTCAGTTATGATTTTTATGAAAATTTTTTTTCATTAATCACACTACTATGGCCATAGATTCTTGAACTTAGCCTTTCAAATCTCATAGGATTACTTCTCTCTATCAAGATCAATAGATTCTATCTTGATGCGCACTCCACTCCTACAGTGGACCAACTATCATCAACATCCACTACAAGGGCTTATTGAGATCCATATTTATGTGTCAGTCAAACTTCAACAGTTTTACTATGAGCAGCAATACCATCTCAAGTCAAAGGATCAGTCATACAACTTCAGCATCGAGATAACCACTGACGATCGAATAAAAATCCAAATGATCTTTCGAATGGTCATGCTCAGTACTAGTTATTCTTTAACAACCACCCGCACTCATCGCCTGTGTCTCTACACAGTAGACCAGAGACTCATCTATCCCGAAGAAAGTGATTTGTGTCCCAGTCTATCTAGATCTATCATCGTCTTTATGATGATCCTATGATTTGGAGCATTTAGGAATTAAATACATATTTCTAATTCTCAATATTTTGAAAATATGTATCGAAACTAATTTCATGAATGATTCAAGGACACATCACACTTGAATGAATAAAAATTATTCTTTTATTGATAATATCAATATATTAAGTATAAAATTATATTCTAAATTTATTACAATGTGTCAGCCATATTGGCTTCTAGGACATATATCTAACAAAAGATGTATGATGAATACTAGCATTATATTATTCATGGACTCTGGGAGACACCACGTAGAAACTTTAAGGCACAGGACTACTCGAAAATTTCAAAAACATTCATGACTATTCACTTTATTAAATGGCTTAACTCATATGACTCTCTTAAACTCATATGGTTAAAGTTGTCATGATATTTGACTTAAACTATTGACTTGTTGATCCTATGACCATGCCACATAGGATGTCTTGTAGGATTCTATGTATGTTGACTCAATTGAGATGACAACTAAATTTGGTTTAATATCCAATAGTTACAACCTACTAGGTGAGATTCAGTAGATGATAAAACATCCTTTCAAGAATCAGTGAAATCTTACCCAAAAAAAAAGAATATCGGTGAAATGAAATACTCAAAACAATGCTTAATTCAGTCCAAACTTCTTAAGAATGAGGACAATAAATCAAAACATGGTATATATCTTAAAGAGCATCAATGCATCTATTGTAGAGAACCCAACAAAAATCCGATTGATTGGGAGGGTTGGGTTGGTCTGTATATGTTTTTGTTTTGTGTTTGCCATAGCAAGTTTGCAAGCCTCGATTAATATTCTGAGATGTATAACCTATTCATTGTGGCAAGAACATGCTCTATAATGACTCGATTCTTTGATCACCAGAACAATTTATCTCATATGAATCTCAAAGCATGGAAGGAAAAAATTGGAAAGCTCATGCACTATGCACATGACGTAAGGGAAAGAAGACTCCCAATGGGAGTCTTTCTTTTCTCCAATTCCAATAGGGAAAAGGGGACATTAGGGCATCCAAATTCGAACTAAAACCCCTGGGATCTCAACTATGAATGGTAGATCCATTCCTCCTTTGGACACCACCATCAAATTTTCAAGCAACGTTCACCGATTCTAAGCTTTTTTGCAGTGTGTTCTCTTGGATTTTTGCCGAAACAAGCTCACTAGAAGTCCCCTTTTATAGCTTCGCCGAACTGAGTAGCTGCCCTCCACCTTCCTTTTCCTTAGTTGGCGTCTCACCATCCTATTGCTTGGATTTTGATTTGGCAAGCCGGATAGGTATGAATAGGGTCTCCCCAATTTTGGCTTTCTTTCCCTTGATTGCCAACCAATGTTGGCCGACCACCACCACTATCGCCACCTACCATGTCGTTGTCACCATCGGACGATATGTGGGGTCACTAGCCTGAGCTCCTACTTCTTTGATTAAAAAGATGATGTAGACATCTTAGCTGGAAGATATCTTGATTTGAAGAAACGAATCCAAAAGGTCAAGAATCAGATTGATTGCATCGGATCCTATCAATTTTAACACTATCATGCTAGAATAGTCATAACTCTCTCATCCAGTGTCAGAATTACGATTATAACTCCATTTAAAAAAGCTCTTTTCATGCACTACGAGGCTAGCTATTTCACCACCGTTCCAAATTTTGGAGCCTAATTTAATTGTTTGATAGGTCAACGGAAGCCCAAAAGAATTCTAGTTGAATTGAAAGTTTTAACTCTTATGTTAGTTGATAAATACTTAAATTAAGCCATGCTTTAGCACAAAATTATATTTAATTAATTTTTATTTATTAAAAATTTGATATTTTTTTTTATGTTTTGTAAAAAAAATGATTGCTAATGTAAAAAATTTGATTTGCAGATTCAAAGAAAAAAAAAAAAGTCGGACGCAATCCGGATCCCAAACGGAGACCTGCAGTTAAAAGAAAAAAAAAATAATTAAAAAAATTTTACGGTGGTTGACAGTCCAAAGCCCATCAGGCTGTCCACGGACGGTCCATAGAAATAGTGTCGGTCTACCACCGGTTTGTAGACTGGCGTCAATCCGGTCCATGCACGGTCCACGCACACAATAAAGGTGGCCTTTTATCGCGGCGTACGCGCTTCTGCACGGGTTGACGAGTTCGTACGCGCTTCAGCATGGGCTGGCGGGTTCTTTTTCACGTGGAAGCAAGTTCGTTTGACGGTTTTAAGCGGGTTTTAGCCGGTTTTTAATGGGTGTCATCAAGTTTGAGAAGGATTTCAAGGCCAAATTCAAGTGAAATTGCTCCTCTTCAAAGCCACATGCCATCCTAGTGTTCCCTTTAGTCCCATATCGCCTGAATAGCCATCCTCCTCTCCTCCAAAGGCCTATAAAAAGGGTCCTACACCGCTATACTTTTTCCGAACCGGTCCTATTTTCTTCTCAAATAAATCTCTTAACATGCTCTCTCTCCCTGTCCATCACATCTCTACACATCATCAGAAGCCAATCTTTTCTCTGTCAAACAGTCTTAAGCCGTTGGAAGAAAGTCCTGGATTCTTCTCTCTATCAAGCAATCAGAAGCCGTTGGAATCTTTTCTCTCTCAAGCAATCAGAAGCCGTTGGAAGAAAGAAAGTCACGATCTACAAGCATAGTTTTGTGGTCCATATTGCGGTTCATAGGGCGGACGGTTGGTTTTTGCGCGATCGAACGGTTAAGAGGTGCTAAAACGTGCTATCTCATATCCAACGGTGGTGGCCCATAGTATTTGCACGATCCAATGATTGAAAATCGATCCAGGGGTTGATTTAATAGTTGTGGTTGATGTCGGTTGAGAACTAAATGAGAAGCTAATTTTTGCACCATCTAACGGTCCAAAATTAATCTCAGGCCTAATCCAACGGTCCGTATTTGATCCGACTTTCAATAGGAGATCCAGTGCACTAATCAACAGCCAAAATTCAATCCATCATCTGATCGGATAGTTAGTATCAATCTCGACTGTGATAAAGAGATAAGTGATGATTTTTTATGCGATCTAAGTGGTCCAAATACGATCCGATGGCCAGAAATATTGTATGCGGGTTGGACACATTTTGTGGTGTTTTAGGACTCTGTTTTCTATCAGAAAAAGATGAAAAATTCACCTATAAATAAGGAGGTCTGGGAATAAGAGAAAAGCAGAGAAAAATAACAGAGAAAATAAGAAAAAATTAAAAAATTAGAAGAAGTTTAGAGATCCAAAGAGAAGAAGGAGAGAAGCCAGTTCGCTCCACGGAAGAAGAAGAGGTCGTCAACCATCTTCCCGACAAGACTGCGCCGATCAATTTCAGATCTTTATTATAATTTTATTTTATTTTATTATTTTTTTAAATTTTTTATAATTGAACTTCACTTTCAATTAATGCAAAATCTATGTTATTGCGCTTTTAAATTTCTGCTCTTTATTTTTATTGCAAGTAGATACTAAGATCTAGTTAGTAGATCTTAGTATCAATTTATTTTTATGTACTTTAAATTTTTATCTTTTATTTTTATTACAAATAGAAGTTAGGATCTAGATAGCAGATCTTAGTACTTGATTTATTTTTTTATATTTTTAATTTCTATTTTTTGACTTAAATTATTTTTCTCAAAATTTTATTTTTTTATAAAAAATAAAGTTAACAAATCAAAGCACTACCTTCTTTGTGGATTCAATCCGACTCGCTATTTTCTATATATTTTTAATATTTTTTTTAAAAAAATTAAAATTAATTTGATAATCATAGTGTTCTAATGACAACATTGTGACTTATCAATTTTTGGCACCGTTGCGAAGGAAGGCACCAATTTTAACGTTTGATTTCTTTGATTTTCTTGTGAATATAACTTACTAACTTTTTGATTTTTTTTGTAGAAAACAAAAGAGAAGAAAAGAAGGATAAAACGCTTTAACTTGGTAAGATCAATCCTAACCCTAAACTGCTTTCTTTTTTTTAGTATTAATTATTATTTTTTTTCAAATTAATATAAAATTCACCCACATAAATCTAATAAAAATCGTATGAACTTAATTTTTTAGAAGCATTCATCATCTTAGATTTACTTTTGGTGATCGCTGGAGATAAAGTAAGCTTTCAAGTTTGATTAATTTCATGTATATAATTTAGTTGTAAAGAACTCTTTGTTTGAAATTGGTTGTGCATATTTATCTCAAATCAACTTAAGGGCAACACCCATTAACAAGATAAGATGAAGATTTCATCATCTTTTCTTAGCCCAAAAACAACCAACCAGCATCCTACATAAACCTAAGTCTAATTAAAATTAAGTAGACGTTGGCTCCTAGGATCAATTTAGTTCAGTTTGAGTATTATAGTAAAGTCAAGTGCAAAGTAAGTTTGGACTCACTTCTGAAATTGATGTTTGAGGCAAGAGGTTTCAAAGGTTAAGCCTAAGTGGATTCTGTTGGGAAATGTGTCTCAAAAAGCCAATCGTCAAGCTGTTGACGGTTGAGCAATCAAGTATTGTAATTGATTTGTTAATAAATAAAATATATTTTGCATCTTCATCATAAGCTTTCATCTTTTAATGAACTCCGTTGTTATGATGAAGTCTTTAGGACTATTTAAGTTCGATAAAGAGAGGATTTATCGATTAGTCCTTAAAACTGTTCACGACCAAATGATAGGCTGTTAATAAGGACGACAGCTTCTATCGAGCATAGGTCGCTGTAGGCCATATGGGTTGGTTGTCTTCTTAACTAAGGAGTGTGGAGACACTGGTATGGCATACAGGTGAGATGTAAGGGTACATCATCATTGAACGTGACCAACTCCAGAGTATTCTGCTATCGAGAATGTCTCTGATGGGATATAGGTATAAGTGTTCCTTAGACTTGAGATCGCCTCAGTGACTTGCAAGCAACTCACTGTGCTTTGGTACTGGACTAACTGTATTTCTAATTCAGGGACGGAAGGCTTCTGGGCACAGTCAAGTACTTACGAAGTCAGAGTATGATCGAGATGGGATTGACCACTCCAAGAGTTGGAGAAGAATGAGTCGCTGTATTTCAATTTAGCAAAACCTTGGCCAGGGTAATCCATCAGATGGATTTGATATTTTGAAATACAATGTGGACAACCTGATCAGAGTTGACAGTTGAACTCTGGGGTATCCTATGATCATTTTGGTCAAGGGGATGAATTATATGAAAACTATATCCGCATGGGTTCTAAGGATGTTGTTCTACACATTCAACCTATCCGATCGTCGGGTACCATTGCTAGATGGTCACTTCGATTGGTACAAAAATTTATTCTTGTACTACCGGCTTAGGTTCGGACCTATGAGGTCACACACATTAGAGTTCATGATCCGATCGGATGGTTGATCAATGATTAAGAATTGTTCTAGGGTTAAATGATCAATACGATTGACATTTAACCCAGTGCAAGTATTGCAGGAGGATCGATTAGTAATTCGATTGCTAATTGGCTTAATTTGATTAAGTCAATGGGCTGAGATTAAGTCTAATTAAATATGATTTAATTAGATTTATTTTGGACTTGATTGGATCAAGTCCAATTGGTTTATTGGATAAGCCAAGTGCAAGGAAAAACTAGTCCTAGTTCAACTCGGACTTAGGTCAATCTAATTTCTAATTTGATTAAAAAATTAAATCATATTTAAATCTAATTTAATCTGATTAAATTAGATTCTTAATTGGGTTAAGACCTATTTTAATTAGGTTGATCTAATTTTGGTTTGATTTGGTTTGGGAAACCAAATTAAAACAAGTCATAAGATAGAATCCTAGTAAGACTAGGATTCCACCTTGCGCCACATAAGCCTTCCCCACGCCCTCTCTCTTATTCAACGCCAATCTCCACTTATTTTATGCGACAAAAGTCCTCTCCCAGGTCTCTTCCACATTCACAAAAGGTTTCCTCTCTTCTTTCTTACATGGAAGGTGGTTTGGATCAAATAAAAAAGGAATAAGTTTGGATTTCAAATTCTACGAGATAGAGTTTTAGAAATCCAAAACTCTTTCAATTTTGCACCGAATTTATCCAAAATTTTTTTGGAATTTTTATGACTTTTAGGGTACACATTGTGCACCCTTTGCTGGTGATCCATGCACGAAAATATGGAGGAGGTGCTCAAGAGTTGGGCACCCCTTAACTTGCCATGTTTGGATAAGCCTTGACTAGGTATTTGACCTAGACAAGGACTCTATCATATCTCTCTGTATAAAATGAGTTTCTTTGTAAAATTTTAGGAGAAGATAGATATTTGAGAGACCTTTATGCCATCCAATAATCAAAGAGAAAGACCTTTGGGTCATGGAGATATAAAAGACACAAGTTAAGGTATCTAGAGAGAAAAACGTGAAGAAGAAGAGGGTCTTCTTCTAGGGTTTTTTGTTTTCATATCTTTCCTCCCTCCATCTTGAGTTTTCTGAGAGCGTCTCAGATCTGAAACTCCTCCTTTTACTTTCCATCTTTGGAAGAGTCCAAATCAAGAAGAAGGAAGCACCTGATCAACCATCAAAGAAGGATCAGCGCAGTACTAGCATACTGTGCTGATTTCTTGAAGGAGGACTTCTGATCAAGATTCGTGGGCTCGTGTGGATGACTCCTAGAGACCGGATGTGTGTGCGGCTTGCAACATCATCCTTAAGCCCGGATCAATAAGGTTAGAGCATCTAACTTGCAAGGTAATAGATCTGATCTATTGTTTAATACATACATTAGATGTGGTATAGAAACATGTTGATATGATCAACATGTGGTTCATGCTATATTTATATATTTTAATTTCTGATTTAATACTATGTAATAATCATATAATAGGATCTTAGATCTAGGAATTCTCTGATTTTAGAAAATAAATTTTGATTTATTTTAGTCTTCCGCTATATGATCTTGAAAAAGTTTCAAGATCTAACCCTAAAATCCTAGATCTGGTTCCTACAGATTCATGGTTATTTAATTAGTTCTGTTAGCTTATCTGGTCAATCCAATTGGTATTTAAGGCAAGCAACGTGGGGACCCCCATGACCCCATCTCCTACCTGACTAGTTGAAAGAAGTGAGAATAGACCCAACTTGTATCTAGGCTAAGCCACTCTACATCGAACTATTAGATCTAAGAAACCTATAGGTATCCTAGGTTTAATTGCTTGCTAACTTGATTGCAATTAACATTTAACCATAACTAATTCTTCTTATCTATCGTCTCTAGGTCTAGGGCTTTCTTAAGGTTCTCACCTTTAAAACTTCTCTCTTTCTTCCTCTTCTCTTTTCTTTCTCCCTCTTCTTAAAAAAAAAAAAAAACCACACATTAGTGTTTGCACTGGTACATGCATGGTAGGAGATCTTTTTATCCTGATCTAATTGAACCTAATTCTAAAATTGAACGACTGATTTATATTAAACCTGAAAACCAAATGGCTGAAAATCCTGGAGAACCACCTAGGTAGATGGAGAAATATTTTATTCTTTCTACCTATAATCCATCGACTTGTATCCACTTATCTGATATTCCTATAAGTCATTATGAGATTAAATCGATCATAATCCAGATGCTCCCATCTTTCTATGGGAACACCAACGAAGATCCTTACAAGCATCTAGATGAGTTCTCAAAAATCTATTCCACGGTGAAGATCCAAGATTTTTCTGATGATGCACTTAGATTAACCTTATTCCCTTTTCCACTTAAGGACAAAGCCAAATACTGGCTTGGCACAATAGGGAGATTGATCCAAACTTAGGCTAAAATGCAGTATGAGTTTCTTAAGAAATTCTATCCCATAGGTCGAACAAACACCATGAGATAAGCCATCATTAGATTTGCTCAGCTTCTAGAAGAACAAATTCATGAATCATGAGAAAGACTTAAGAAACTTCTTAGAAAATACCCATACCATGGTCTACCTAAGTGGCAAATTGTTCAAGCTTTCTATGGGGGTTTAGGTGATCCAGTAGAGTGAAGCAGTGCTCCATTCTTTTCAGCGGCATCCTTCCGCATTGGTGGCAAGCGGAGTGCCACAATCCCATTCATCATTTTTGATCTACATAAGCCAAAGCCCATAGCACTAGTGACGTCTCCGACATAAATGCGAGGAGGATGTATAGCTGATATAGGATCTTGTGGAACAGGATTTGATTCTGCAAGCGATTCGATATGAACAAAGAAATTTTGAACAAAAGGATCGAAACTCACTGATAGGAAAGGAGAGAAAAACAAAGCAATGCCAAGAGCTCCGTCAATCCGTAGTTCATCGATAGATGAAGCTCTCTCTTTTTCATCTTCTACCAGATGCAACAAAAGATTAGTTCTTTTTCCTTCTCGCGAACCACGGGAGTGCCCAGTGCCCAGAAGAGCAAAGCTCATTTTCCTTCCAGGGTAAAGCAGCGTATAAAAAAGGGCTGGCCTGTCAAAAGTTCGATTCCTTCACGAACGAAGTTCAAAATCAACAAGGGTTCGTAGAACGAAGGGAGTGTACAACTGGGGCGCAGCCCCACTTTTTTGTTGGAGAGATAGAATGGAGTTCTTCACGAAATTGGAGACAAAGGAAAAAAGAAAAGTTTCTCTATAGCCCTTTTGTTTTGAGACATTATGGTTTTGGGGTTGACCTCGATAACAAAGAAGGAATCCATAAAAAAATGGGATCCAACACCATGATAAAATACTACCCTCATGATTAGACCATGTCCCTAAAATTTGATAAAAGAAAGGTGCATTAGCGGTTAATATGTTGTAATTGGATAAGTTATTAGGAATATGACGAAATGAAAGACCAAGGAAAGAAAAAACAATGCACTAAAATGCAGGTGCTGCACCAAACGCTAGTGGTTGTTTCTTGTTGTAAGTGAATGCAACTAAAAGACCTGGAAATAACGAATAATGAGAGAATTCATTGAGACATTTCATGCTCATTTTCAAATTTCTGCTTTGTTATTCCCATCATCCGGTAACCACAGGATGATCCCAATCTCCTTTTAGCAATAGATCTTTTTGATTTGTCTCAGTCTCCATGGCAAGGAAGAGAAAATGCATCGAGTCCTTTATCAAGAAAGTGGACGAGCATGGTGGTCCCTATATCTCTGAGGGGTGTACCACTGTAGTAGTTTTCAAGTCAGCTTAAGAGAGGGCTCGGCTCAAAAGAAAAAGTCACTCTCTTTATTCTTTGCTAGTGGAATGGAAGCAAGACTCTTTCCTATCCACTTTGCCGAGGAGAGAGAACTATCAGATAACTCAAGCTAGACAGAAAGGTGCAAAAGTCCACAGTTCCTTAAGGATCCTATAAGCAAGTAGGTTCAGATTGTCATTTAGCCTCAATTTCTTCAGTCTCACAAGTGGGTCCGCATGCAACAAATCAAATTTGATTTGCCTACTACTCCGACCTTGCCCCTAAAGGATAAGGAAATTGGACAAGAGCGAGACCAAGCCAGACAGAGAGTCAGTCCTTCCTTCCCATTCTACACATGTCAAGTTGAAGAAATGAATGCAGCTTCATTCTTTTGCTGGTTTACATTCTTAAGGTTTTTTTACCCTTTAGGACCGACTACAATACGACAACTATCAAAGGTGGTATGCTCTCTCTGCTCGCGACTAGAATATAAGATCCATGAATGCTAAGCTCTACATCTGCAATGCCTATAAGATAAGCTATCAATCTGTAGACTTTGCATTGTTCACTTGTTATGTTAATAGGGGGCTGTTCAGTTCAATAGGAGCCCTACTTCCTTCAGTCGCAAGCAAATGAGTCCCTGTCGCCTTTCATCTTGCCCTTGTTATGCAAGACGCCAACAAAGAACTTGGGCCCTCTCGCTTAAGGGTTTGGTACTTCAGTAGGGCTTGCCTCAATGGGCGACTACTTTTTTTTACTTCTAGGGCGACCTTCAGTATTTCAAGAGTGAACAAAAAAGCCCACGGAGCTCGGCTCGAGATAGTGGCCCTTCCAATTTGGTGTAGTTGTTGAACCTGATCGAGTGTCATAAAGACAACAAAGCCCATTGAGTTGTGAACTGAAAGCTGTGGACAGTAGGTAGGGGGTCTAGTTTCTAGTTTTTGTTAAACCAGTGAAGTGGTGTGTTAGTGGAGTGGATGCAAGTTTCGAAGCTCCACTTGCATCACAATGACTCACTACTCAATGAAGTGGACGTGTAGTTTTGAAGCGTAAATGGAAGGTCTCCTCTTTCTCCCTTCATGAATTCACTCGACCACTGTGCCTTTGTTCCCTCGAAACAGAGTAGATGTCATTTCCCTCACTCTACTCTTCTCTTCCACCTTCACTGAGACCAAAAAGTGAAATGAAGGCAAGGCAGACACATGGAGTTCACTACTTTTCTTTTAGGTCGACGTGAAGTCAGTGAGTGTAGGACAAAGGACTTATTCATTATCGTACAAGAGTTACACAATTTGAATTTCTCTAACATTTTACGTTCTCGAATTCACCAAAAATGAATTTCTCCTTTGAATTACTCATTGAATTGAATTTTGCACCGAAAACTATTCTAGGAGAAGTTGGAATCCGTTCTGTTCGGATATTGATCGGTCTTGGTTTGACATGGTTTATGCGTTACTGGTTCCTGGAAGAGTCAATTTCTCCATTAGCAAAACCCTTTATTACCCTACCTTTGGACTCGTATTTTGTTTGTACACAATCAATGGAGGCGTCCCCGACATATGTTGCAATGTCTTCAATAGCATGCTCTTACTTCGTCTTTCCCTTAATAAGTTATCAAATTTGGTACTTTTCGATCCCTAGTTGCTATGGGGAACAAAGGACGAAATACAATCAATTCCTCCATTTAAGTGGTTCTCGCTTCTTCTTGTTCCTGTTCCTAACTCCTTCCCGGGTAGTTCCCAATGTTTGGCACTTTCCATACTTCATGGGTGCAACATCAACAAATTCGCTCATGATCAAGTTACAACCTAAGATCTATGACCATATTATGTTAACTGTTCGTAATTTGTAATTTGTTCATTCCATCGGTATGCTCCCAGGTACCTGTAATTGTGATCTGTTTGCCAGAACCAAGGGATCTTTCTGTGGAAACCTCCACGAGCAATCGTCATTTTTTGATGGTTTTTCCGCTTATCACAGCTGCTCTTTCCACACCTCCGGATATCTGGTGCCAAATCGTCACCTGTTTCCCTATTTCTTCA
Organism: Elaeis guineensis; assembly: GCF_000442705.2. NCBI lineage: Eukaryota > Viridiplantae > Streptophyta > Magnoliopsida > Arecales > Arecaceae > Elaeis > Elaeis guineensis. The sequence goes on from NC_025998.2 coordinate 43,187,821, forward strand.
ATAATAGAGTTGGCTATCTCTGTGGCATTGATTGTACAAGTTTGTGAAGAGGGCTGGACGAGTAGAATGAGGGAAAGCGGCTCGATCGACAAAGAAAAGGAGTAGAGTAGCCCCCCTAGAACTGACAAAAGTCACTATCAATGAATTCCCGAGCAATTTTAAACCAACATATGCGATTCATTTTCGTAATGATTATAACAAACAGAAGACTCCTTACCTTAAGAGCGGGATGAGTGATACATCCGACGAGCGCCGGTGAAGAATGCAAGGAAAGCTGGAGCTCGGGCATTGAACTATTCCATCAAGCAAGAGAAAGGAGGCAAACAGGGTTGAAGGCCTGGGGAGCGAACCGAAAAGCTCAACTTTGCGGAGTGGACCAATCTTTCATACTGCGCGGACAGCGTTGGCAAAGCCAACCTCTTCCTCCCAACATCCTAAGGAAGGTTCGGGGACTAAGGCACATGACCGAAATCAAGAGGTTGGGGTCTGCCCCTATGCCCTTCAAGCACAGAAAAAAGGCACTGGTCCGTCCGTAAGTCCACATGTCGATCGCAAAGCCAATATTTCACTATCCGCTCATTCCTGCAGGAAGCACTAAGAGCTAAGCCACTAATGTCATGGCGAAGGTTATATCTCATTAAGTCAGCGAAGCCTATGTGTTATATCTGATCGAAGGCCTTCATTCTCAGCTTCCAAAATAGTGCAAGAGAAAGACCAATGGATAGAGAGAAGGTTGCAGAAGTGCTTCTAGATCTCATGGAAGAAGGAAGGTCCTACCATCCTATCGCATATTGAAGAATCTCTTAATTGAGTATTTCCATCGAGCTGGGAATCCTTTGCATGATTGGAGATCGGATCTTCAGAATCTGGAGAAGATCGTCATGCTGGGGAGGGGCATGACAAGATCTTTTTTTTGAGCTTTGTTTGCAACTTGGTAGTCCTACTCTGATTGAGCTATTCCATTGCTAGCCACTGACCTTCCTCCTTCTCCTTGTAGGCTTGAAGGCCTTTATACTTCTCTTTTTTGTCTCATCCAGATTTCCCTTCCGTAGAGTGATCTGATGAAACATCTAGAAAAATAGATCCAAGATCATATACAAATAGACCCCAATGATGTGATGACCGGAGGCTCTTTTCACTGCAAACCAAGTCAATCTGTCCGTAAGTCCTTTCCTTTGGCTGGGAATGGGGAATCTTCTCTATGAGGCATTCATCTTCGCCCCTTCTGGGCTCAAGCACGATGGCTACTATATCGACTCAAATTTCAACCTCTTTCACTGGGGCTTTAGGTTATCAAGGCCCTTTCCTTTACACTGTTGGAGAGAGCCTCTGAAGAATCTCATATTCTAGCTCTCTTTTGCTTCTTCCTTTTCAAGCACCTTAGTCAAGCCAGAAGGCTCAGCCCTTTCTTTTTGACAATGCTCGACTAGAGATATATATAATAGGCCATGACATCCACGTTGATAAAATTATGTCTTTTTGTCCTTTCATCCGAATGGTATCGCCAAGGTGCTCGAAAGAGGAAGATTTTTCCAAATAGCGGTAAAAAGGTAACGACCTACTTTCCCTTCATATCGGCCCTCGAAAGCATCCCTTTTTAAGGGGGTGGCTGGCAGTGAGTATGTATGAGCCGCTACTAGAAGGATAGCATGCTTGAAAGACCCTGGCCATAAACCAAGACCAAAAAGACCATCTCCAATTGCTTCCTTCCCTTTCTTCGTGGAGCGGCTTAAGTCAGAAGGACTTCGACCTCTAAGTCCGGTGAGAAAGTCCTATTTGTATAAGCGAGCTTCCGACCCTATCTTACTCTACCTTGGGAGTCTCTCTCGTAGAAGCCTATATCTTGTTTGAAACTTTGAGTGAAAACTCAATCAACCATGCTTCATTATCTTCCTATGAAAAATCGATCCCTCACCAAAAGTGGACAAAAATTTTTGAGATCAAACAAACAGACTTTAGTTTTAAGGCTGACTTGAACCTAATAGCTCAAAAATTAGATAAAATTGACCTTCTTGCCCAGAAGTTAGATCAGTTCCTAGGCCTAGGTCAACAATCTCCTGTACAATACACACCACCTCCCAATTATCAGGAGATTTGTTCTATCTGTGCTAGCCCAGCCCATCATGTGAGTGAATGTCTCACAGCTGCACAGTTTTCACCTTTCATCTAAGAATAAGTTCAAGCTGCCCAAGATTACTCCAAGCCTGTCAATGATCCATTCTTAAATACATATAATTTAGGTTAGAGAAATCATCCCAATTTTTCTTGGAGACCCCAAAAAACTCAGGCTCAAACCCAAATTTCTCCCATGCAAAATTTTCAAAATAGGTTCCAATACCAAAATTATGTCTATAATAGAGGTCAATCTAGTCAGCCTACCCAGTCACCATATCACAGTCAGCCATCATATCTATCTCCTCAATAGACCAATCTAGCCGATGATAGATTTAATCAACTCCAACAATTGATTATGATCCAACAGCAATCTATCGTCAGGTTAGAAGTACAAATAGGATAGTTAGCTGAGTCTACCATGAGGAGAGAACTAGATCAATTATCAAGCCAACCGATACCGAATTTCAGGAACAATCCATCCACCCACCAACCACTTGGACCTAGTCATCAATCCAATGTCCTACTTAAGAATCTCCAATTTGAGAATACCAAAGTAAGTTCTGAGCTTAGAAGTAGTAGGATTCTTAAGGATCCATATCAAAATCAGGTGAGAGAGGCTAGTACTGATGCTAGCCAAAATAAAAACTTGAAAGAAGAGGTTAGTACTCAGACTAACCCAATAGAAGAATCTGAGCCCAAAACTGGTACTAATGTTGGTTTCAATTTGAGTGAGAAAGATAAAGGAAAGAAGAGAGCGAATAAGTTATCTAAGACATATAAACCTAGAATCCCATTCTCTTCAGTCCTAGAAGTCAATTTTTTCTCTCTAGAATCATCATCTCCTTTAGAACTGAAGTCATCCTTGGTCACATCTGAGTATGCATGTTTAGAGTCAAGTGACATACTTCCTATACTCATTGCATCAAACTCAACTCTTAATCCAAAAATTTAATTCATGAGCATTTTAGCAGAATAAATAGGAGAAATTCTCAACAAATAAGGATCTATGAATAAATTTTATCTTCTTAAAATTAAGAACAAGATCATGAACTACTTTCTGGAGATTATCAATAAAATATTAAAATTTATCAATAAAGGGATTGTAGGCCATCTTCTTAAGATTGATAATTTAAAACCGTTAAAATTTGTCAATCCAATATTTGACATAGGATAGATAAGATAGAATCTGTATTAGTCTAGCTGAAGATGATAAACTTAGCACTCTTGGGAGGCAATCCAGATCCTTACATTTTACTTTCATCTTTCTTTTCATTTTTTTTAGAAATCCAATTTGTGTCTGGCCAAAGACGATAAACATTTATTGGGAGGTAACCCAATATTTATTTATTTAAAGAAAGAAAAAAAATTACAACCTTTATATTGTTGATGTGCTCCTCTTCTTAGGTTATTTCTCTCCTTATATTTTTTGATTTATCCTCATGGTTTGAATTTATTTCTTTAATTTATACCATTAGGGACAATGATATTTAAGTTGGGGGATAGAAAAAATCTCTTGAAACTTTTGAAAAAAAAATTTAAAAATTTTGCAAAAATCTAAATCTTTTAAAATTTAAAAGAAAACTTTTTGAATAAATCATGTGTCAAGAAAAAAAATCTTGAGCAAAATAGACTAAGAAAAAAATGATAAAAATTAAAGAATATTTGCAAATGACTGTAGTGAGTCAAGGAGTAGACTAGTTAGTCATATTCTTAACAACCCACTTAGGTCACCTAAAGGCTATCAACACTTTCAATTGCACATACATACTAACAAGGCAAAGTAGGTGTTGATTGTAAGGCCAACTGAAGATTCAATTATTATTTAAAATTGATGATTGATATACACTCTAATTAAAGAAACTTGAATTTGAGAAAAGAGCTATCTGTCTAAAATAAAAGTATAAAATATAAAGTATATGTGGATTGTCCTAAACTTAGCAATCGGATCTCTGCACCTAAGTCAAGTGTAGAGATTTACGTCAAAAGATAGAGGAAAGGCCAAGATGCTCAGCATTAAAAATAAAAAAAAAGGAGCAGTGCAAAAACTACCTTAGTTCATGAGCTTAATTTGGGGGTATATAGAAAATTAGCCAATATAGATGATAAGAGAAGATACATTTATCCTTTACAAGCTAGCATCCAAATGCTAAATTAACCATCACAAGCATAAGTGCTGTAGATCTTTAAATGAATTTTAAGAAAGTTTTTAATTGTACTGACTACAAAATTTACTTTTGAAACTCAATACTTAGTTAGTAAATACTTGCTAATTTTTTTTTAAATTTTCAATCCTAAATCTATTTTTGTAATAGAGGATCTTACTGAAATATGGTGATACTTTTATTACATTGCTAAGGGACTAGCGATGAGTAAGTTGGGAGTATGATAAGTCATATATTTGTATATTTATTTTAAGTACTTTTGATAATTAATGGTGCTAACATCTTCTAAAAAATCTAATTTAATAATTAAATTAAATTTTTTTATAAAAATATATAATTTTAAAAAATATAAAATTAGAGTATATTTATAAAAAATAGATGTCAAGCTAACTGAGCAATTTAAGCATCAAAATAATTAAAATATTAATAAAAAATTTAATTCATATTTTTTTTAATTTTTTAGACATAAAATTCGAGCAAAATCAAGCAAAAATACTCAAAAATCAATTTTAAAAAGCCTTCAGTGCATGATGGATCAACCGATCTGTCCACAGAATCAGGGGTGCGGTCCACGAGCACAGTTTCACGATCCACATTGCAGCTCATGGGGTGAGTGGCTGGCTTTTGCATGATTAGACGGCTGAGAGGCTTTGAAACACATGATCGGATAGTCCAGAATACGCTATCACATATCTAGCTGTGGTGGGCCACAGCATTTGCACGATCCAACGGCTGAGAATCAATCCAGGGACTGATCTGATGGTTGTGATTGATGCCGGTTGAGAACTAAACTAGAGAAGCTGATTTTTATGCCATTCGATGGTCCAAAATCAATCTCAAGCTCGATCCAACGGTCCATGTTCGATCTGACTTTGAATAGATCCAATGCACTGATCAATAGACAAAATTCAATCCATACCCGATCGAATGGTTAGTATCGATCCTGACTGTGATAAGGAGATAAGCGATGATTTTTTATACGATCTAGGTGGTCCAAACATGATCCGATAGTCAGAAATATTGTATGCAGGTTGGACATGTTTTTAGGGATTTTAGGACTCTATTTTCTACCAAAAAAAAGTGAAAAATTCACCTATAAATAAGGAGTAGGAATAAGAGAAAAATAGAGAAAAATAATGGAGAAAATAAAAAAAAATTAAAAAAAATTAGGGATCCCAAGAGAAGATGGAGATAAGTCAGTTCGCTCCAAGAAGTATGAAGGAAGAAAGAGAGGTCGTCAACCATCTTTCTGACGAGACTGTATCGATCAACTTCAAATCTTTGTTACTATTTTATTTTATTTTATTATTTTTTTAAAATTTTTTATAATTAAACTTTACTTTCAATTAATGCAAAATTTATTTCATTACACTTTTAAATTTCTGCTCTTTATTTTTATTGCAAGTAGATGCTAAGATCTAGTTAGTAGATGTTAGTATCAATTTATTTTTATACTCTTTAAATTTTTATCTTTTATTTTTATTACAAGTAGAAGCTAGGATCTAGATAGTAGATCTTAGTACCTGATTTATTTTTTATACTTTTAATTTCTATTTTCTGACTTAAATTATTTTTATCAAAATTTTATTTTTTTTATAAAAATCAAAGTTATCAAATCAAAGCACCATCTTTTCTATGGATTCGACCTGACTTGCTATTTTTTATATATTTTTAATATTTTTTAAAAAAAATTAAAATTAATTGGATAATCATGATATCTTAACGACAATATTGCGACTTATCATCAGAGCTCTAGAATGAAAGATTCAGCGAGAAGCATCTCCATGTCCAACTATTTATCTCATCTCAAGAAATCACTATAATCTTGATTTGATAGTGTTTTTATTTTAAAATCTTTTGTAGTACATTTTAATATGCAATAAAGATTTGTTTTCTTTGCTATATCTTTTGAATCTTTATTTTTTTTGGATAAGATTTTAATCTAGAATAGTTTATGACCCTTGGGATGAGTCGTGATCTATGGATATAGTTCATGCTTTTGGGATAAATTATCTTTAGACTAAATTTTTTATATTATATTTAAATCAATTTTGACTAGCCCATAACTTTAAAGGATGGGTCGTGATCTAAAGGTATGGGTCGTGCTCTCTAAAATAGATCATATCTCTATTGATTAGATACTAATCAAAAGCATATTAAGAAAAATAGTGGCTATCTATCAAGAGAGTAATTGAGATCCTGAGAAATCCCTTTCATACTTGCATTCAACTTTAATTAATTGCTTTCTTACTAATTTAAGTAGTCTTTTAATCAGCTTTAATTCTGCTCTCTAACTTAAAACAAAGTGACTCAACTATAATTAACACAATCCCAACAGACATGATCTCAACTCACCCTAACTATAGTAGTGAGTAGAGTTTATTTTTTACCGCCTACGATAGCGATCAAATTTTGGCGCTGTTGCTAGAAATCGTGCTTTAGTTACTTTGAGTTATAAAAATCTGCACAAATCAAAAAAAAATTCTCCACATTGGCATCTCATAATCTAATTAGAAAATTAGATACCTAACCACAAAATCTAAAAAGAAAAACAAATCAATTTAATCTTGATTAATGACCAAATTTGGACACCTTTTCTTCCTTTGCATCGCATAATTTCATAAAAAATCTTAAAGATAAAATCCTAAACAACATAAGGTGAAAATTTTATCACCCTTCTTTGGTACATAAACTACAATCCTACAATTGCATTAACCCAAACTTTTAATCTAAAATCAATTATCAATTAGATGTTTATCCTTAAGGACTTTCTGTTAGAAAATGTAGGCGATTTCATACATGTATTTCAAAAAATTTTGAAATAAAACACAATGGAAGATAATTAGATTAATCATATTAATCTAACATGCATATGATCTAATTATCAAATCAACCTACTCTAAGATCTATGACATGATATGTTGTATATAAAATCTAAAATAATCATATAATAAAATCTGCATGCATAGATGTAAATAGTAGATCAAATCTACACCTATCTGAGTTCAAAACTCGATATCTGAGTGTGGATTGACGATGCCATTGTCGAGAGACATGATGAAGAAGATTCTTATTGGTTGCTTACAGTCACACATGCGTCTAACCTCTATGAAAAATTCATTCGAAGCTCCAATCTGATCGATCTTCTCGAAAATGCTAGCTCACACGAAGATAATCTTCTTGACTGATCTAGATCCTTTCTTCAAATCTCTGAAACCTTTTCAGAGGTTGAAGATGGATTTCTGGAGGAGATGAAGAGGTGAAAAAAATATGGAGAAGAAAATAATTTCCTTCTTAAACCTTGAGGAATAAAATCCTAGAAACTAGGTTTTTACACACACCCAAAGAGAAAGGACTCTCCTTCTCTTTTCATGCCATGAACCCACGCCCAAGGACTTCTCACCATGAAAGTCCTTTTCTCTAGCCTCTTACACGCACATAAGAGAAGAATAAATCCCTTTTTATTAGCATGTAATAAAGTGGGTGAAGAGTCCTAGAGATCTTGGACTCTTCCAAGAGATGTCACACCTTTTCACAAATTCCACACCTCAAAAAAAATATGGAATGTCCCTTCTCATAATTTTCCATGGTGAATCAAATCATTATCTGATTTTCCACATAAAAAATTCTCTCAAAAAGTCACACAAAAGAAAGAGAATAAAAGGGATAGCATGTGGAGTGATTTGGATAAGAACAAACTCTCTTGATAAGGAATATTTTAAAATTTAATTTCAAAACCTTCCTTTTATCAAAACCAAATCAGATTTGGATGTGAGATAGAGAGGGAGAAGAACTCTTTGGCATGAAAAAATCTCATGCAAAATAATTTTGTGCATTAGGAAGAATGGTGTGCAAAGTGGGAGGTGCAAGGGAAGGAGAGTCCAATCCTATATAGACTCTTAATTTCTTTATTTGAATCCAAACTAAATCACATCTGGTTTAGTCCAAATAAAATAGATGAAACCCAATCTAATTAGGTTCATAATTTTTTAATCAAATCTCAATCAAATTAGAAATTGATTGAACAAAATCCTAATTAAATCAGGAATAATTTTCTCTTAGTGATTAGGTCATCTCATAACCTAATCGGGTTAAACCTAATTGAATCTAATTTAATTAGATTTTATTTAATCCTTTTTTCTCAATTAAATTGAGCTAATCAACAATCTAATTGCTAATTAATCCTCCATTAATTCACTAACACTTGATGAATAAATTTATTGTAACTTTTGTATAAGATTAATCATCAATCGAATTGATGATTAAGTCCTTGAATGATTCTCAATCGTTGATCAACTATATAATCAATTAGAAACTTTTTTTGAGTGTGATCTCATAGGTTCGAACCTAAGCCAATAGTACAGGAATAAATTTTTGAATCAATCAATATAACCATCTAGCAATGGTGATCCGACGTCCGGATAGATCAAATGATGGCGAAGCAATATTCCAGAACCTACTGGTGTATGGTTATTGTATAATTCATTCCTTTGACCCTAATGCTCAAGGACGACCTAGAATTTAACTATCAATCCTAGATAAGTCATCCACATTATATTTTAATCTTTCAAATCTATCACATGAATTATCCAGATCCAGATTTTGCTAAATTAAAATACATTGATACATTAACTCCTACTAATTCGAAGGGGTCAATCCCATCTTGACTCATGCACTGACTTGACAAGTATTTGATTGCACCCAGAAATCTTTCGTTACTGAATTATAAATTCAGATAGTTCGACACTAAAATACAGTGAGTTACTTGTAAGTCACCATGGTGATCTTAGATCGGAGGGACACTTACACCCATACCCTTCACGAGTTACTCTTGACAGCAGAGTGCTTCATAGTTGGTTACGTTCAATGACAATGTACTCCTACATCTCATCTGCATGTTATACCAGTGTCTCCACATCATTTGATTATGAGGACAACCAATGGATATAGCATATAATGACCTATACTTGATATCGCTATCATCCTAGTAATAGCGTATCGTTTGGTCACGAACTAGTTGAAGGACTATGCGATAAATCCTCTTTGATCGATCAAAGTAATCCTAAGGACTTCATCACAATATAGGAGTTCGTTAGAAGATATAATCTTGTGATGAAAAAGATCAAATAATTTTTATTATTGATCAATTCATATATATTTATAATTAGCACAATCGTCAAATGATTGATTTTAAGACACAATTCTCAATAATTCTCACTTAGACTAAAGCCAATCAGTATGGTATCATATACCCATCTTCGATTTATTATCTCAAAACTCCTAGATACTGAGACTTTAGTAAATGGGTTGGTCAAGTTTTTCTTTTCATCGATCTTCTAAAGTTCGACATCACCTCAATAGATTTTTCGAATAAGATGGTAGCGATGTAAAATACTTAGTAAGCTAATGGAACTTCAGTTCTTTGGCAAAAGCTATGGCTTCGGTGCTGTACAATATAGCTGGACCATCATCGAAGGGTGCCAATCCTAGTTTACTAGTGAACTTGTATAATCACATAGCTTTTTTGTAAGTATCAGATACTGCAATACATTCTGCCTCGCAAATTGAATTGGTTATATTGCTCTGCTTGAAATTTTTTTAGCAGATTGCTCCATTATTTAGGATAAGTATCACAAGGAGTCGGTGAACTTAGTGGGAGGTTCATCTTCTGATTCTCGACCTTTTGAGAAAGGGAAGAAGAATAAGAAGAAGAAAGAAAAGAAGGTGCAAGTTCAAGTTGGGACATCAGTGCAGAGCCAGATCAGAAAGATCAAGCCCGATAAGAGTCTATTCTACTGGCAAGCACCCTAGATTAGATAGTATGTTAGATATCTACTTATGGCACTGTAGGCTAGGTCATATAAACAAGAACATAATAAACAGGTTGATTCAAGAGGGAATCCTCGAAGTCAGTGATTGTGAATCACTTTCAACCTATGAGTCTTGTCTTCTTGATAAAATGATCAAGTTATCTTTTACTGAAAAAGGTGAGAGAGCTACTGAGCTCTTGGATCTAGTACATACTAATGTATGCAGGCCCATGAGCACAAGTGCTAGAGGTGGATATTTCTACTTCATAACTTTCACGGATGACCTATCCAGATATGGATATGTCTATCTGATGAAACATAAGTTGATTCATTTGAAATGTTCAAACGATTCCAAAGTGAAGTAGAAAAATAAACTGGGAAGAGTGTTAAAACTCTTCGATCTGACCGAGGAGGGGAATACCTTTCTAGTGAGTTTCTCACATATCTAGGAGAGAATGAGATTTTCTCCCAATGGACTCCTCCAGAAACACCACAGCATAATGGTGTGTCTGAAAGGAGAAATCAGACTCTGTTAGACATGGTCCGATCCATGATGGGTTTTGCTAGCTTGCCGATATCCTTCTGGGGATATGCACTCGAATCGATCTGTTATTTGTTAAATAGGATTTCAAGTAAGTCTGTAATTAAAACTCCATATGAGATATGGACAGGGCGTAAGCCAGCACTTTCATACCTTAGGGTCTGGGGGTGCCCGACCTATGTCAAACGATTAGTCACAGACAAACTTGGACCAAGGTCTAACAAATGCACATTCATTGGGTACCCCAAAGAGACGAAAGGATATTTTTTCTACCATGCTGATGAACAAAATGTGTTCGTCAGTCTTAAGGCAATCTTTTTAGAAAAGGAGTTTCTTGGTGAAGGAACCATTGCCTCAAAGGTTGAACTTGATGAAGTTCAACAGATAGAAGGACCGACATCAATAGCTGAACCTGAGTCAGATTTGATTGGATCAATTTTGGAGCCCAATGTACCTGCACCATTAAGGCGATCCGGTAGAGTACCGCGTCAGCCGGACAGATACTATGGTTTTTTGGTCCAAGACGGTGATCCCATTGAACTCGATGAGAACGATGAGGATCCGATCACCTATATGGATGCAATGCAGAGATCTGATTCTGAGAAATAGCTTGAAGCCATGAAATCCGAAATGGAGTCCATGAAGGTCAACGATGTTTGGACATTGGTTGACCCACCTGAAGGGGTTAAACCCATTGGGTGTAAATGGGTCTTCAAAAGGAAGAGGGACGCAGACGGAAAGGTGGAGACCTATAAAGCCCGTTTGGATGCCAAGGAATATCGTCAATGTTATGGTATTGACCATGATGAAATATTTTCTCCTGTGGCAATACTCAAATCCATTCAGATAATGCTTGCAATAGCTACCCATCTGGATTATGAGATCTGGTAGATAGATGTAAAGACAGCTTTCCTGAATGGAGAGCTGACCGAAGAGGTGTATATGATACAACCTGAGGGGTTTACATCCACAGATGAGTCCAAGGTGTGCAAGCTTGAGAGATCCATTTATGGATTGAAGCAAGCTTCTCGGAGTTGGAATATGCATTTTGATAAGGTGATCAAAACGTATGGCTTCATTAAGAATAGAGAAGAGTCCTGCATCTATAAATGGGCAAATGGTCTAGTTGTGGTATTCCTTGTCTTGTATGTGGATGACATTCTCTTAATCGAGAATGACGAATAAAAGTTTAATTGTCATCGCAGTTCTCCATGAAGGACTTGGGTGAAGCATCCTACATCCTAGGGATAAAGATCTATAGGGATAGATCTAAAAGGATGCTTGGGTTATCCTAGTCCACGTACATAGACACTGTGCTGAAGAGGTTCAGCATGGAGAATTTCAAGAAGGGCTATCTACTGATAGGCCATGAAATTTCTCTCTCTAAGAATGATTATCCGACAAGTCCTAAAGAGAGATAGCGTATGAGTAGAGTCCCATATGCTTCGGTCGTGGGATCTATCATGTACGCCATGACATGTAGAAGACCAGATGTGACATACTCACTAGGAGTAGTGAGTAGATACCAATCTGATCCTGGAAAAAACCACTGGAAAGTGGTTAAAGCCATCCTTAAGTATTTGAGAAATACTAAGGACCAATGGTTGGTTTATGACGAGTCAGATCTGAAACTTGTGGGGTTCACAGACTCCAGCTTTCAATCTGACCATGATGATAGCAGAAGCATGTCGGGTTATATCTTTACTCTGAATGGTAGAGCTATCTGCTGGAAGAGTTCCAAGCAACATACTATGGCAAACTCTGTTTGTAAAGCGGAGTAGCATACTTCATCATACTATGGCAGACTCTCTTTATCGTAGCATACTATGCTGCAAAGGAAGCTGTGTGGCTGAGAAAATTCATCAACGAGCTCGGAGTAGCACCCTCCCTCGATGGTCCAATCCTGCTCTACTGTGACAGCACTGGTGCCATAGCTCAGGTGAAGGAACCCAAAGCACACCAGCGGACGAAGCATATCTTACGCCGCTTCCACCTGATCCAGGAGATCGTGGATCGAGGTGACGTCGACCTTCAGAAGATCGACAGAAAAGAAAACCTGACCGACCCCTTCACTAAAGCCCTGACGATAAAGGAGTTCGACAATCACAAGTTGAAGATGGGTATTAGATACTGTGTCGAGTATCTTTAGGACAAGTGGGAGTTGTTGAAAAATATGTCTCAAAAGTCAATCGTCAAGCTGTTGACGGTTGAGCAACCAAGTATTGTAATTGATTTGTTAATAAATAAAATATATTTGGCATCTTCATCATAAGCTTTCATTTTCTAATGAACTCCATTGTTATGATGAAGTCCTTAGGACTATTTAAGTTTGATAAAGAGAAGATTTATCGATTAGTCCTTAAAACTGTTCACGACCAAATGATAAGCTGTTAATAAGGATGACAGCTTCTATCAAGCATAGGTCGCTGTACGCCATATGGGTTGGTTGTCCTCTTAACCAAAGAGTGTGGAGACACTGGTATGGCATACAGGTGAGATGTAAGGATACATCATCATTGAACGTGACCAACTCCAGAGCATTCTGCTGTCGAGAATGTCTCTGATGGGATATAGGTATAAGTATCCCTTAGACCTGAGATCGCCTCAATGACTTGCAAGCAACTCACTGTGCTTTGGTACTGGACTAACTGAATTTCTAATTCAGGGACGGAAGGCTTCTGGGCACAGTCAAGTACTTGCGAAGTCAGAGTGTGATCGAGATGGGATTGACCACTCCAAGAGTTGGAAAAAAATGAGTCACTGTATTTCAATTTAGCAAAACCTTGGCCAGGGTAATCCATCAGATGGATTTGATATTTTGAAATACAATGTGGACAACCTGATCAGAGTTGACAGTTGAACTCTGAGATGTCCTATGATCATTTTGGTCAAGGGGATGAATTATATAGAAACTATATCCGCATGGGTTCTAAGGATGTTGTTCTACACATTCGACCTATCCGATCGTCGGGTACCATTGCTAGATGGTCACTTCGATTGGTACAGAAATTTATTTCTATGCTACTGGCTTAGGTTTGGACCTATGAGGTCACACACATTAGAGTTCATGATCCGATCGGATGGTTGATCAATGATTAAGAATCGTTCTAGGGTTAAATGATCAATACGATTGACATTTAACCTAGTGCAAGTGTTGCAGGAGGATCGATTAGCAATTTGATTGCTAATTAGCTTAATTTGATTAAGCCAATGGGCTGAGATTAAGTCTAATTGAATATTATTTAATTAGATTTAGTTTGGGCTTGATTGGATCAAGTCCAATTGGTTTATTGGATAATCCAATTGCAAGGAAAAACTAGTCCTAGTTCAATTAGGATTGGGTCAACCTAATTTCTAATTTGATTAGAAAATTAAATCAGATTTAAATCTAATTTAATCTGATTAAATTAGGTACTTAATTGGGTTAAGACCTATTTTAATTAAGTTGATCTAATTTTGGTTTGATTTAGTTTGAAAAACCAAATTAAAACAAGTCATAAGATAGAATCCTAGTAAGACTAGGATTCCACCTTGCGCCACATAAGCCCCCCCACGCCCTCTCTCTTATTCCACACCAATCCCCTCTTATCTTATGTGACAAAAGCCCTCTCCTAGGTCTCTTCTATGTCTACAAAAGGTTTTCTCTCTTCTTTCTTACATGGAAGGTGATTTGGATCAAATCAAAGAGGAATAAGTTTGGATTTCGAATTCTATGAGATAGAGTTTTAAAAATCCAAAACTCTTTCAATTTTGCACCGAATTTATCCAATTTTTTTTTAAAATTTTTGTAGCTTTTAGGGTACACATTGTGCACCATTTTTTGATGGTCCATTCATAAAAATAAGGAGGAGGTGCTCAAGAGTTGGGCGCCCCTTATCTTGCCATGTTTGGATAAGCCTTGACTAGGTATTTGACCTAGACAAGGACTCTATCATATCTCTCTCTATAAAATGAGTTTTTTCATAAAATTTTTTAAGAAGATAGAGATTTGAGATATCTTTGGGTTTTCCAAAAATCAGAGAGAAAAACCTTTGGGTCATGGAGATATAATAGACACAAGATAGGGTGTTTAGAGAGAGAAGTGAGAAGAAGAAGAGGGTCTTCTTCTAGGGTTGTTTGTTTTCATCTCTTCCCTTCCTCCATCTTGAGTTTTCTGAGAGCATCTCAGATATAAAACTCCTCCTCCTACTTTTCATCTTTAGAAGAGCCCAAATCAAAAAGAAGGAGGCACCTGATCAACCATCAAAGAAGGATCAGCGCAGTACTAGTATATTGTGCTGATTTCCTGAAGCAGGACTTCTGATTGAGATTCGTGGACTCGTGTGGACGACTCCTAGAGGCCGGATGCGTGTGCGGCTTACAATATCATCCTCAAGTCTGGATCAGCAAGGTTAGAACATCTAACTTGCAAGGTAATAGATCTGATCTATTGTTTAATACATACATTAGATGTAGTATAGAAACATATTAATATGATCAACATGTAGTTCATGCTCTATATATTTTAATTTTTGATTTAATACTATGTAATAATCATGTAATAGGATTTTAAATATAGAGATACTATAATTTTAAAAAATAAATTTTAATTTATTTTAGTCTTCCACTGCATGATCTTGAAAAAGTTTCAAGATCTAACCCTGAAACCCTAGATCTGGTCCTTCAATTGGTATCAGAGCCTAGGTTCTTCATTATATGATTATTTATTCATGCTTATATTATTTCTTAGATTAGATCTAATTTATAATCTGATTATTAAATCTAAAATTAAAATTTTAGATCAATCACGAACTGTAAGGTTGTCCTGCTGTAAGGTTTACCCCTTACAGTGCAAAGGTTGTCCTAGTTTGTGTAGATCTGTCTTTAATCATAAATTTATCAGATATAATCTAGATTAAATTTATAATTTATTAGATTTAAAATATGTTTAAATATGAAATAAAATCTCTTTGTTAATAATTTTTGTGCAAAGAAATTATTTAAAGTTGAAATTGTTTCAATTACATGAACCTTTTTAGATAAGATCTAAAGTAGTTTCATGTTTATTTTACTTGCATCTTGATTATGAATCAAACATGTAATATGGTTGGTAGAATCATATTGTAAAATTATTTTATAAATATAAAAATTATTTTTTGATAAGTCGAACCCAACCCTCAGCCCAAAACTTAATTAAGAATTAAGAAGTTGTTTTGATTAGGTTCTAGGATTGTGAATTGAAGAACCTAAGACATAAACCATAACACATTGGGTTAATGGGTTAGTGGAAATTAGGTTCATTAATTGGGTTAGACCTATGGTTAGATTAAAGATGGACTTAATTAGAGAATTGACTAAATCTAATCAATTGTTGTCTTAGATTAGGTCAAGAATTTTCTAGATCAATTACAATAGTTGTAGTTGGTCAAGTCCATGTCTTTAACGAGAACCAAATAGACTTGATTCTTGGCTAAGCGATCTAGCACGAACTGTTAGGTTGATCTAATCGAAACTAATTAAACTAGTTGGTGTCTAAGGTAAACTAGACCGGTAGTTTTTAATTGGAAGCCCGCTTACCTGACCATTTCTGATGGTGTCTAAGGCAAGCTTTGGCCGACCCTCCCACTGATCGAACTTATCTGGCCTCTTGGTAAAATTATGTTTTGATCGGATCACTTGACTATTCGAGCTGACCCATGTCAGCTAGGTAAATCAGTGTGACTGATTTAGGTGCTCCTAGACCAGCCCTTTTAATGGTCTCCCTTAAGCTGACTTGGTGAAGCCAGTGGGAGGATCATGATAAGTTGGTTCATCTGATCTCATCCTCTAAATTATTTAAATTTTTTAAAATTATTAGGTCCTTAAAATGATAAAGTTATGGAGATACTGAGTCATAGCCTCCCATTAAGGTGTTTGATAATGAGTCCATTAACTCAATAATCACTGCAGACCCAAAGGCCTGGTGCTTGTTGACTAATAAAATTATCACTCATCATATGATGACTTGGAAGTATCTCTCTAATGGTGGTTAGGTGAGCCAACCAAAGTTGAGCTTAATCATTCGTTGGTTAGATGCACCAAGTATGGTCATGTTAATGGTTGGACCTAACCGAATCCTTACAGTGGAGGCCAAAGCCTACTGATTAGGTTTCTGGGGCAAAATTAAAATTACTAAAAATTATTTAGTGAGATAATTGGTTATGAACCTACCCTTAGATATACATGGGTTGGCCAAAGAAAGTTGGGCTTGTGTGCAGTCTAAGTGGATTCTAGTACCCACTAAGGAATTAAGATAATTCTTCGAATTGGAGGTAGAGGCTACCAATTCGAATAAAATAGTGGAAGAAACTTTTTGATTAAAGTCTAAATCTTTAGGTTTAATGAATCAATTACTAATTAGGTTATGGTTTTTCTTTGTGTAATATGCCACTTTCTTATCGCTCCGATCATTGTTGGACAATGATAAGTTGGTGGGACCCAACTTCGATAGCTGGTATCGAAAGTTGAAGATAGTCCTAGAGCATGAACGGATCCTATATGTGATAATGAATCCTGCACCTGAGGAGCCAGCTGCCAATGCACGTGGAACAGTCAGAGACACTTACTAGAAGTGGCTCAGTGATCGGACCACGGTGCGCTGTATCATGCTGGCTGCCATGAGCGACGAGTTTAGTCGCAGATTCGAGATGGCTTAGCCAAAGGACATGCTTCAAGTGTTGAAGGATGCCTTTGGCACATCCGATGATGTGGAGAGGCACAAGACTAGTTGTGCCATCTTCAACGTCAAAATACGGGATGGTGCCTCTGTCACTGATCATGTATTGTACATGATCGAGCTGATAGAATGATTGAGCAAACTTGACTTTTCCTTGCATGAGCAGCTTGGGAAAGATGTAATACTGAACTTGCTGCTCAAGTTTTATCTCCTATTCCTCACTCATTATAGAATGATAAAGCCTGAAGTAAACTACCACGGGTTACTGGGGTTGCTTCAGAACTTTGAGAAGGATCACCAACTTCACAAGGAGTCAGTGAACTTAGTGGGAGGTTCGTCTTCTGATTCTCGACCTTTTGAGAAAGAAAAGAAGAATAAGAAGAAGAAAAAAAAGAAGGTACAAGTTCAGGCTGGGACATCAGTGCAGAGCCAGACCAGAATGATCAAGCCCGATAAGAGTCTATTCTACTGGCAAGCATCCTAGATTAGATAGTGTGTTAGATATCTACTTATGGCACTGTAGGCTAGGTCATATAAACAAGAAAAGAATAAACAGGTTGACTCAAGAGAGAATCCTCGAAGTCAGTGATTGTGAATCACTTCCAACCTGTGAGTCTTGTCTTCTTGATAAAATGACCAAGTTACCTTTTACTGAAAAAGGTGAGAGAGCTACTGAGCTCTTGGGCCTAGTACATATTGATGTATGCGGGCCCATGAGCATAAGTGCTAGAGGTGGATATTTCTACTTCATAACTTTCACGGATGACCTATCCAGATATGGATATGTCTATCTGATGAAACATAAGTTAGATTCATTTGAAATGTTCAAACGATTCCGAAGTGAAGTAGAAAAATAAACTGAGAAGAGTATTAAAACTTTTCGATCTGATCGAGGAGGAAAATACCTTTCTCGTGAGTTTCTCACATATCTTGGAGAGAATGGGATTCTCTCCTAATGGACTCCTCCAGGAACACCACAGCATAATGGTGTGTCTGAAAGGAGGAATCAGACTCTGTTAGATATGGTCTGATCCATGATGGGTTTTGCTAGCTTATCGATATCCTTCTGGGGATATGCACTCGAATCGGCCTATTATCTGTTAAATAGGATTCCAAGTAAGTCTGTAATTAAGACTCCATATGAGATATGGACAGGGCGTAAGCCAGCACTTTCACACCTTAGGGTCTGGGGGTGCCCGGTCTATGTCAAATGATTAGTCACAGACAAACTTGGACTTAGGTCTAACAAATGCACATTCATTTGGTACCCCAAAGAGACGAAAGGATATTTTTTCTACCATGCTGATGAACAAAAGCTGTTCGTCAGCCTTAAGGCAATCTTTTTAGAAAAAGAGTTCCTTGGTGAAGGAACCATTGCCTCAAAGATTGAACTTGATGAAGTTCAATAGGTAGAAGGACCGACACCAATAGCTGAACCTAAGTCGGATTTGATTGGATCAGATCTGAAGCCCAATGTACCTGCACCATTAAGACGATCCGATAGAGTACCGCATCAGCCAGATAGATACTACGATTTTTGATCTAGGATGGTGATCCCATCGAACTCGATGAGAACGATAAGGATCCGATCACCTATATGGATGCAATGCAGAGATCTGATTCTGAGAAATGGCTTGAAGCCATGAAATTCAAAATGAAGTCCATGAAGGTCAATGATGTATGGACATTGGTTGACCCACCTGAAGGGGTTAAACCCATTGGGTGTAAATGGGTCTTCAAAGGGAAGAGGGGCACAGATGGAAAGGTGGAGACCTATAAAACCCATCTGGTTGCCAAGGGATATCGTCAACGTTATGGTATTGACTATGATGAGATATTTTCTCCTGTAACAATGCTCAAATCCATTCGAAAAATGCTTGCAATAGTTGCCCATCTGGATTATGAGATCTGACAGATGGATGTAAAGACAGCTTTCTTAAATGAAGAGCTGACCGAAGAGGTGTATATGATACAACCTGAGGGGTTTACATCCACAGATGAGTCCAAGGCATGCAAGCTTCAGAGATCTATTTATGGATTGAAGCAAGTTTCTCAGAGTTGGAACATGCATTTTGATAAGATGATCAAAAC